>NC_072772.1:17912754-17975254 GCF_022539595.1 Amphiprion ocellaris
GTGTGAGTGTATAATGTGTTTCTCTTTCTATGCTTATTTGGTTTTAAGTTGTATATAACAGCAGTTCTGTTCTTGAAGGTTATGCACACATTTAGCCCTTCTACTTGGAACAGCCACATTTACTCATGATTTCAAACATATTTCTGCACAATGCATCAAAATTTTCTGCCAAAATAATTAACTAGATACTGTGATATTTTAACAGTGTATTGAATGTGTCATATTTATATCTTAAATAATATCTTAATTTGCATCTTATTTTGTAGGTTAAACCAAGTTCTTAGAAGAACATATTTTTTAATAGGATCTGCATTGAGTTCATTCTGCAAAATTGCAAAATACACGCTGATTTATGTGATTATACAGTCAAATGAAACAAACCAATCTCTCAAATTTCACATAAGAACTAGAAAATCATAAGACATGGCATCTATAATAAGAGCCTGAAGATGCTCACCAGATTTCATGGCAAATCAGTGTAGCTGTTAACATTTGGCACAGATATTTAGTTTAGAACCTCAATCTCACGTTGACACTTGAGTAACACTGAATGTGTCACTGACATCATTAGGATTTTTAGTCTGGAATCCATGAACGTATGAACTAATTTCAACCTCAGTCATTTAGTTAGGGAGACATTTTACTGTTCAAGTTTTAAAAAATGACTTGTTGGTAGCAAAAAATCATTAGGTTTTACCCTGTGTAAATCATGGATAACTGTACCAATCCATTCAATAGTTGTTAAAACAGTAATCCAAAAATTGCAACCCTATGGTGTAGATACAGGAAACGCCACTGTGCGACTAAAGACTCAATAGGATTCTTCCTCTGGTGATTAAAAATGCCTTTACAAAATCTAATGCCAGTCCAGTAGTTGCTGAAATAGCTCAGAGATGGACTGAGCAACAGTGACATTCATTAAACGATGCCATGAGTAAAGTTAAAAAGAACTGGTACCTGAAGATGAAATTGAATTTGTTTCTCCTTCTATTATGTCTTCTCTCTTACCCTTTTCTAAAATACAGGATAGGTAAGGATTTTGAGGACGACTTGGAATTCTTACTCGAGGGCATTTCAGAGTTTGACCTCCAGAATGGGGTTGTAGCTTCTGAGCTTCTGATCCACGGCCCTCTTGCCTTTCCCATCGGTACCACAGAGGATGGACGAGCATTTCTGGCAGGAGCCTACTATGGGCAGGGACGGGTTGTTGTGATCACACATGAAGGACTTCTGAAGCGAGAGGTATGGTGCCAATAATGTATTATATTTAATTTTGTTTTTTTTAGGAAAATGAAAATCCTGTGAATCTCATTCCTTCATAGTCATTGCATCTCACTCCAATTGAATATTTATTGGAGATTTTGCAGCAAAATGAGATTTTGGTGTTTATTACTCCAGTATAATAGAAGAAATTTGTAAATACCTTATTAAGTCAAGTTATATTTGTTACTTCTTTAATTTGCTGTCAATCTGTATATCACAGTGTACAACATTTACTAGGAAGCTTTGTTACTCATTCATTAGATACTATATAACCTGCAGCAGTTGGCTGGAGGACATGTAGTTCAACTGTAGTTCAAAATTTTAAAGAAATGTGTTTAATTAGCAAAATATTTCTTATGTGATCAACAAACTTCTCTCTTTCTTGGATAACCAACCTTCATTACAGACACTGGCTCCATTTTGGAACAATGCCATTCGCTGGTTGGATGAAGGCCGGAATGGGGTTGTTGGTGTGGTGCCAGACCTCCACGAAGCCTTCAACCTCGTCCACAAGGCAGGCTTTAATTGTAAAAAGACCAACTTCAGGGAAGACCTGAGTGTGTTTGTGTGTACAGCATACAGCAATGAGCATGTGAAGGAAATCCAAGACTTTGTAGCGGAGGGAGGAGGCCTTCCGCCATCTTTTACACCGCTTTGCTGGTCATGTATCCGAGGGAGAGGAACTCACAGCGCATGAAGAAGAATGCCTTAAAAAACTGGGTGGGGACTGTGCCAACTACTTGCATATGAAGGCTCATGACTGCTCCTCCTACATACAGGTGGTGTCTATGCTCACTGACATCTTAAAGAAGTCTGGCATGCCACAGGTAGGCAGGGAATGGCCTATTGTTTGTCATGTCTTAGATTCAGTTGCCATTAGTCAAAGCATACATTGCAAACTACAGCAGCAACAAAAGCAACTGCACCATTGGAGCCATACTACTAATGTTAGCATCATATGTACGCCTGAGATCTATGTTGTTCTTTATTCGTTCACCATCATTTCCAAGGTGAGTGACAGCTGCCCTGCAAAGAGTCCCAGAGACCACCTACTGCTCAGTGTGGGGACAGAGGTGTATAAGGTTTGTCCAGATCCTGATGACCTTCTGCCCTACCTCATCAAGAATAACCCGCTGATGCCAGTTGTCTATAACCACAGGATAAAGATCCATGTCAACACAGCAGGTTAGATCTCTAATACAGAATATGAAGCATTCACATTCATATTAGTCCATGTTGTCATTATAACAGTGTACTCTGGAGGGATGTTCTGATGTAAACTATGGCAAAAGTTTTGATGACAATTATTGTAAATTGTAAGTTACACCTTAGTGTATGTGGGAGATTGATTGCAAGAGACTGGACAAGATTCACATTTACGCTTTTACTGTTTGTACCATAATTTGTTGACAGATCACGTCGTTGCGATACAGAAAGGAGAAGACAGCAATGCATAGCACAAAGAAAAAAAAAACTAAAGTAGAAATGTAAACATAGGACAGTCTCCTTAGCATCTACCTCTTCCTCAGTTTTTGCCTACCAACTCTTCTGCCACCCAGCCTCACTTCTCTTCCTCTTCTTCTTCTCTCTGGCTGTTGACCCTGTCCAGTTCCTTGTCCTTCCATTGTCAGACATTTTACCAATTCAGGACAGATATAGCAAAAAGTGTAATGGAAATGTATAGAAACATCCTTGCCATATTATGACAACTTGTTCAACCATTTTGCATGTAAAGACTTATACGATGAACAACAGGGGGGTGAGACTATTCAACAGAGACCCATTATAATACATTTTGATCAATGTGACATAAGCAGTTGATGATGTAGGAAACAGCAGAGAATTGTACATAATCTGTTGCATGGATGTACCAAAGCATTTGCAACTTGTTCAAAGAAATGAGAAACTGCTTTTTTGATGTGCACAAGTGACACAATGATGTGAAAATTGAACAAATAGTTTTGAGAATTTCACTTCTGATTTGAGAAATGCACCAAAGTGACTGAGAAAAACTGTAAAATAGGCTTCTTTGGGTTAATTGGTTGCTACTGATGCAGTAGGGCCGATAATACCAATTACCATCATGCTTGAGAAAATATAGCTAATACTCCATCTGTCTATTATATACTTAGCTATATAACAGTCTATGCTGCACTTTTCATGTTCCATGTGTTCCTCAGATTCAGATGGGCTGTCAAACCGATCGACTGCATGCTGAAGTGTTGAAGAGAGCACCATGTGTTCATGAGCGGTTTCCTGTTACCTCAGAGATGATGCAGGTGTGGAACCTGTGGGGGGGACTCCTCTACCTGGTGGCCCCACCCAAAACACAAGTGAAGGGGTTGGAGTTGATAGTGCAGATGGCCGTACCTGTACCGTATTATAAATCTGGTGAGTGTGTAGTGGATGACAATGGAGGGAATGTTAAAGGATTACAGGCAGGCAGGCGAGTACAGGAACAGGCAGCAGACACCTTAGAGGGCACAACGTGGCACAAACAGGAGGTGGAGGCTGATGGGCAACCTGAGACAGGTGTGTGGAAGATCGTGGCTATATGGGGTTATGACAAAGCAGATGGACATGGGAGTCAGGTGACTACACAAGATAGAAAATCTGAGGACATCTGGTGGACAGATGGAGAATGGCATCAATTGTGGGGATGTGGCTGCAGGGACGAGAAAGAGCAGGTACATAGGGCATGAAAAATAATAATATACACTGCAGGGGATAATGAAGAGGTAGGGATTAGTATTGGGAAATTATACTAAATGAATGAAGCCTTAACAACATGTTTGTGTGTATCTGTGACTCCATTTCCATAATTTGTTTATCTAATGTAGTGGCAATATGTACATATGATATGGGCATTTAGTTCTGAGTACAGGAGGTTTTTACATAAAGAAATCGGTGCAGTAGGTTTATCTATTACATTCACATATATTATCTAGTCAGGAAACTCAGTAGCAGAGAAGATGAAAGCTGTTCACTTTACACTCCAACCATGCAGCATGCATGGTTGGAGTGTAAAGTACTGCTACTGAGTTTCCTGACTAGATAATGTATGTGAATGTAATAGATAAACCTACTGCACCGATTTCTTTATGTAAAAACCTCCTGTACTCAGAACTAAATGCCCATATCATACAGGTCCCTGGAAGCACCTACAATGGACACATAAGCATCAGAACTGACCCATGGAGCAATGGAAGAAGGTGGTCTGGTCAGATGATTCATGCTTTATATCATGAGAATGAGTGGGAATGCTTGTGTGTCTCCAGCATAGCTAGGTTGAAGGCAAGTCAGTGAAAGCAGTGTCATGCTCTTGGCAATGTTCTGTTGCAAAATCTTAAGTCCTGCCTTTCATGTCAATGATATACCACCTACCTAATCATAATTGCACACCATGCACACTATTTCATGGCAAGGGTATCTCCTGTTGTCAGTGGCTTCTGTTTTAAGCAGGATAATGCTCTCTGGCACACTGAAAACATTGTTCAGGAGTGGTTTTAGAAACATGACAGAGTTCAATTGTCCAGATCTTAATCCGATTGAGCCTTGACTGGATGTGCTGGGGAAGAAAAAGTCTGATCCATGGAGTCCCCACCTCACAGCTTCCAAAACTTTCAAGGATCTTCTGCTAATGTCTTGGTTTTGATACCACTGGACAGCTTCAGAGGTCTTGTGGAGTCTAGGCCTTGATGGGTCATGGAGCTGTGTGGGTGGTACAAAGGGGACCTGTACAGTATTAGACAGGAGGTATTCATGCTGTGGTCGATCGGTGTATATCATAGATTTCTATATATTTATATTTATATTTATATATATATGCGCTGTTTTTTGTTTTTGTTTTTTTGCTATTCCATCCAGGTTGGATGCATGCAGGTTATCCTATCATGACACACAGGTCTACAGCAGCTGAGCTGGTCAGCACTGACCACGCTCGAAGTAAAGGCCTGTGGGGCCCCATCCATGAACTGGGACACAACCAACAGAGGGCCTGCTGGGAGTTCCCTCCTAACACCACAGAGTGCACATGCAACCTGTGGTCAGTGTACGTGCATGAACAGGTGCTGGGGATCAACAGGGCACAGGTGGAGTAAATCATTTCTGTAGTAATGTGATTTCACTGTTTTACAATACTGTCATTCACCCTGGTTAGGTTTTACAACATGATGAGTGGTATGTTTTGAATCCAGGCTGATCCAATTATGACCCCAACGAAGAGGAAGGCTCGTGCAGAAGACTACGCTAAGGGGGGCAGGAAACTCAGCAGCTGGGATACGTTTGTGGCCCTGGAGACTTACATGCAGGTGAGAGAGATGATTGGTGTGTAAATAGCATATTATTAGAAAGCTGTTTCTGTGTCACACTGCGTCCACATTTAGAGAATGCAACTAAACTGAGCATTATGTTGAATGGATGAAAATTATCCCTGCTGATATTCGTCTCTTACAACTCGTGGGGCAAAAATGTGACCTAACAGAGGAAAGGCTTTGAAGGCCATGTTGCTACCAGATTATAGGAACAATAAACTCCATTTAGATGTTTAGAGTTACCTCTACCTATCTCTGCTTCCATGTAGCTCCAGGATAAGTTCGGCTGGGATGCCTTTAAGAGGGTGTTTGCTGCCTACCACAAGATCAATAACTTCCCCAATGACAACCATGGAAAGATGAACCTGTATGCTGAGACCTTCTCCCAGGCTGTGGGGATGAATTTGACTGGGTTCTTTAAGGCTTGGGGCTGGCCCATACAAGCAGCCACTGAGGAGAAACTCTCCAAGCTGCTGCCCTGGAGTGATCACCCCATGGTTCAGTTTGGCTGAACATCACACTGCTGCTATTTAAAGAAACGAGATTTTCCACAACTCTTAAATCGCCTGGCAGAGGCTGGCAGGAGCACCTCAAGACCTTCTTCAATTGTCTAGCTTTTGATTGCATTTAACATGATTTTACTTTGTAACTGATTCCTTGGGTTTTAAAGAGTGTTTAAACTTGTGTTTTGTTTTATTGTTGTTTTATTTCCATGGCAACTGTTAATGCACTCGTTCCATATGTCTTTGTGCTACACACGTGGACAAAATTGTTGGTACACCTTGGTTAATGAAAGAAAAACCCACAATGGTCACAGAAATAATTTGAATCTGACAAAAATAATAATAAATAAAAATTATATAAAAATTAACCAATGAAAATCAGACATCACTTTTGAACCGTGGTTCAACAGAATTATTTTAAAAAATAAACTCATGAAACAGGCCTGGACAAAAATGATTGTGCCCTTAACTTAATATTTTGTTGCACAACCTTTTGAGGCAATCACTGCAGTCAAACGATTTCTGTAACTGTCAGTGAGACTGCTGCACCCTCAGCAGGTATTTTGGTCCACTCCTCATGAGCAGACTGCTCCAGTTGTCTCAGGTTTGAAGGGTGCCTTCTCCAGACGGCATGTTTCAACTCCTTCCACAGATTTTCAATAGGATTTAGATCAGGGCTCATAGAAGGCCACTTCAGAATAATCCAGTGTTTTCCTCTTAGCCATTCTTGGCTGTTTTTAGCTGTGTTTTGGGTCATTATCATGTTGTAAGACCCATGACCTGCGACTGAGACCAAGCTTTCTGACACTGGGCAGCACATTTCTCTCTACAATACCTTGATAGTCATGAGATTTCATTGTACCCTGCACAGATTCAAGACACCCTGTGCCAGATGCAGCAAAGCAGCCCCAGAACATAACAGAGCCTCCTCCATGTTTCACAGCAGGGACAGTGTTCTTTTCTTGATATGCTTCATTTTTGCGTGTGTGAACATGGAGCTGATGTGCCTTGCCAAAAAGTTCCAGTTTTGTCTTGTCTGTCCATAGGGCGTTTTCCCAAAAGCTTTGTGGCTTGTCAACATGCAGTTTAGCAAATTCCAGTCTGGCTTTTTTATGATTTGTTTTCAACAATGGTGTCCTCCTTGGTCGTCTCCCATCAAGTCCACTTTGGCTCAAACAACCTTGACCTGTACCTTGACCTTGGAGTTCACCTTTAATGTCTTTAGAGGTTGTTCTGGGCTCTTTTGTTACCATTCGTATTATCTGTCTCTTCCATTTGTCATCAATTTTCCTCCTGCAGCCACATCCAGGGAGGTTGGCTACAGTCCCATGGATCTTAAATTTCTGAATAATATGTGCAACTGTAGTCACAGGAACATCAAGCTGCTTGGAGATGGTCTTATAGTCTTTACCTTTAACATGCTTGTCTATAATTTTCTTTCTAATCTCCTGAGACAACTCTCTCCTTGGCTTCCTCTGGTCCATGTTTAGTGTGGTACACACCATGTCACCAAACAGCACAGTGACTACTGTAACCCTATAAATAGGCTGACTGACTGATTACAAGTTTGTAGACCCCTGTGATGCTAATTAGAGGACACACCTTGACTGAACATGTCCCTATGGTCACATTATTTTCAGTCTTTTCTAGGGGTACCATCATTTTTGTCCAGGCCTGTTTAATGAGTCTATTTTTCATAAAATTTTTATTTATTATTACTTTTGTCAGATTCAAATTATTTCTGTGACCATTGTGGGTTTTTCTTTCACTAACCGAGGGGTACCAACAATTTTGTCCGCATGTGTAATACGATGTCTGTTTTATGTCAATACGGTGTCACAGTGCTGTCCTCTTACCTGAAGAGAGAAAATGACAATAGTAGTGAGGAAAAACTCCCTGATAACAGGAAGAACCTCAAGAGGACCCTGGTTCTCTGGGGTGGTCCTTCCTCTGGAGGGCTGGGGGACCTGCTGTTGCTCCAGGCAACAGGACAAACTGCTGATCTGCCAACTTTGTGGGTTTGTGCAGATCTATTTACCAAAAAAAACAAACAGGCCTTCCTCATGGCATGATCTATATCTATCTGTTGTTGCTTACCATAATGAAAGGGATTTTGAAATGGTAACACACAAATAATAGAAGGGGAGGACAAAGCTGTGTGAAATACACAGTGGATATAACAGTCCTATACCCATAGATATAGATCATTCCATGAGGAAGGCCTGTTTGTTTCTTTTGGTAAATAGTTGTAAAGATGAACACAAGGTTAAAATGGAAATGATACTCCACAGTGTCTTGATTTCAGACCCAATTTCATGAAAAATGTCCACCTGCAATGGTATACACTATCGTTCAAAAGTTTGGGGTCACTTAAAAATGTCCTTATTTTTTAAGGAAAAGCAGTTTTTTCAATGAAGATACCATTAAATAAATCAGAATTAAAGTCTAGGTATTGTTAATGTGGTAAATGACTATTCCAGCTGGAAACTACAGAGCACTGTTCCCTCTAAGCTGCGCGCGTGCGCAATTGCGCACTGCTGACACGGTCTCCGCACACAGAAAATCTGCGCTGCACAAAAAAAAAAAATCCAACCTAAATTGTAATTAAAATAAACATGTAACAATTCATTCTGTGCTATTTTTCAATGTGAGTCAGTGAGTGACCGGTGACTGGCTGCTGCAGCCAATGATGCGATTCACATACGTATTTACCATAGACTGTATATAATGGTATTTACGCAGCTAATCAACGTCAGGTGTCCTTATGTGCAGCCATCGTTGTTCTCATAGATATGAATGAGTAGATAGGACACGCCCCTTTGAGCTGCGTGCTACTGCGAGGCTAAGCTAGTGGGGGAAAAGTTTCAGTGCATTCCGTTGATGTAGACGGCGTGACAACGGAAACAAGAAGTATGCCGTCTCACTGTGCTGCATACAATTACACACTGCGTCATATGATTGAGACAAGGAAACTTGGAATGACTTTTCATAGGTAAGAATAGTTTTTGGCTCTTTTTTCATTATGAAATCTTGTTGAGAGCTTCCAGTCTATGAGAGCTAACTAGTTAGCCACTAGTAAAACGCTAAGGCGAGCTAGCAGCTTGACAACCAAATACCAGACGATTAATAGTAGCTATAGTAGCTGTAGTATAGTTGTACAAGCAGTAGTAGTAATACTAAAAGTACAAGCAGCAGTAGTAGTATAAACAGTTGTTAGAGTCGTAGAAGTAGTATCAGCATTTGTAATAGTATTACAAGTTGTAGTAGCAGTGCCAGTATCAGCAGCAGTAGTTACTACTACTAGTAGTAGTCACATTGCTATTACTACCACCAATACTACCAATAGTAGTTATAAAGCCTAACTCATGTATATCCAGATTACCATCTATGTTCTTCCTCCAAACCCATTTTATGATTGGGATTACAGGCAGTTCTTTAGGACTGCTCTCAAATAATTGAAATGTTACTAAACAAGGTTATACTTATCAAATTAAATAGCTGTGGTCTCCAGTATATTGGCGCATTCGGTTCTTTGTACTTAATTTATTAGCATGATTTCTTTTTAATATGTTGTGTACAGACTTAATTACTTCTCTGTCTACTTTTCTTACTCCATGTAGGTTTCCCAGAGACTATAGGTTGAGGAGGAATTGGAAGTTTGTTGGCTTAGACCTGGTGTCATTCCATCAGTGTTAAACTTCCCGGCTCATCTTGGAAGAGTACGTGCCAGAAAGACCACGACCAAGCAGCCTTGAGATCTTAGGCAGCGTCTCCCTGAGGTGGGTGTCGACGGTGTTCACAGTCAGGTCTGTGGTAATCCTGTCAAAAAACAAAACAGAAAAAAATCTAGATTATAAATCAACATGTAACCAAAGCACTCTGTGTATAACGCCATAGTATAGGATGTAGTTCAGAAAATGTCAAAGTATAGTATACTTTACTCAAGAATAACATAGTATGGCCTGTAGTTCATAGTACAGCATGTTGGCAAGAAAAAAAACTAAACATAGATTATTATGTGGTTCAACAATTGCAAAATGATAGGATGTTGCCTAAAATTGTCATGTATGATATGTGGTTCAAAAAATGTCATAGTGCAGTATATTGTCAAAATAGTATGTAATTCAAGAAAACATCAGAGTATAATGTCATCTAAAAAATGCCATAGAATAATAATTCCATTGCACAAGTAAAAGTATAGTAACTTTTAAAACTGTTCGAATTCTTATATGTTGCTAAAAAAAAACCAAAAAAAACTAAAACAAAAAAAAGTCACAGTAATATGTCAATTAAAAAAGCCTATAGTATAGCGTGTCGCCCAACAAACATCATAGTATAGCATGTTGCTCTAAAAACGTCACAGTATAGCCTTTAGTTCACAGCTGTCAGTAGGTGAGGAGCAACACAAAAACAGTCCAAACGCTGGTTTTCAGAGGGTTAGACGATAGTTTATTTGAAAGAGTAAGTTTACAACAACACAACATGTGAGGGGGTTAAAAACAAATGGGTGTTAGTAAAATAAAAATAAATAAACAGAACTAAAAGTGAACTTCATGTTGACATTGATGGGCATTCCAACCAGGAACAAAGTAAAAGATAATCAATACGAAAAAAAACTCTTCCTGTTCACCTCTTAAAACCCAAAAACACACCACAGTAGCACCCTAAACTAAAGCTACCAATGGGTTCCCTGTGTTCCTTTGTGAACAATTCAAAGGTCCCTCTCTATCTCCCCACACATCCACCAACCACTGGAACACATCTCCAAAGTTCTGCCGGGCCAGCTCAGCTTCCCCTCAGAAGAAGTGCTGCCACCTGCCAGATGAAGGAGCCTTTTGAGAGGCAGCTGGCATCGTGATTGGACTGTACTTTGGTCTGTTCCAATCCAGCTTCGGCTCCAGAGACGGCAGGCGGGACGAGTCAACGGAGGCCGGGTGGACGAAGGCATGCAGCTGAGTACAATCTAGAAAACAACAGAGGAGGAGTGCAGCGGCTCAGGGCCAGAACAGAGTAGCATCATATGTCTCTTAGAAAACATCATAGTATAGCCTTTGGTATTTAAAAACGCCATCATATACATCGTATATTGTACAAATAACAAGTCAAAGGAAAGAGACATACATTGTAGAATTCTAGTAATTGTGGGCTGACTGGCCTTGGCAATGGTCGTTGGATTGTGAATAACACTGACCACACCTCACAGAGGTTATAAGCTGAGGCAACATCAACCACCACCAGAACTGAAGAAGCCTCTTGGATGAGAGGTGAAACGTCTTCAAGGAACCTTCTTAAAGTCCAGTTGGATTAATTTAAACAACTTTGGATGACTGATTTACTGATTATCCGTATTTTATTTTTTACTGATTTACGGTAATAAGTAAATTTAAAAATGGTGCTACTTTGGCTCTGAACCTTTATCTACCTGTGGTCGCTCTGTCTTCTGGAGTGATTTGATTGGTTATACGTCACGAATAAAACTCCTTTAACTTAACATCTGTAAACAAAACAAAAACATATCAACAAAGTTTTCTGTTAGAGTTTGTGTTCTTCTAAGTTTAACTCCAAGATTTTAAATACTTTCATTTACTGCAAATGAATATCTACTCCAAATGTCTCAGTAAGAATCATTATCACCCTTAAAAACCCACAAAACACCCCTCTATACTCGACCACACTTAGTACAGTCTGGTTCCCCTTCTATAAATCTGCTTGGAATCGTCCACTTCCTGTTTGTCAAAGTGGCCTTCTACCTGGACAGGTTTTGTTGGAGCTCATGCAGCAAACATTTTGGGTAACTGCACTTTAATATGGATGGATGACACTGAATTAGAGTCTGTTTTAATGAGACTGACTTAAGATATGTAGCTCTGTCATTAAATAGTAAATTATTTCTGAATTCACAGAGAAAAGACTGATGTTTGCTAGGTTAGCGTCCCACATGTACTTTGGCTCAGCTAAAGCTAACTCTCTCCAACTTCTGGATCTCTTGAGTTGCTTGTTGTTAAAATATCTTGCTAGAGGTGCTGAAGCTCAGAAAGTCTGAGATGTTTGTTCAAAATAAGCTCATTCTCAAGTCTTATCTGAACTCTTTTGTTTGAACTTTCCCTAAACTTAGGAGTTAATGACAGAGCAGCACATCCAGACTCAGTCTCATTTATGTAGCAATTAAACTTCAGTGTCATTCATTGATGTTAAAGTGCAGTTTTTCAAATGTTTGTTGCACATGTTCCCGACCAAACCAGTCCAGGTGAAGACAAATCTCCGGAGGATGAATACCACACATTTACGTTGGAAATAAATGTCCTTTAATTAGACATTGTCCTGCAAAAGTTGGATTTCCCTTTAATGATGTTCAAATCTTTGTTGAGTGTTTTGTTGATGTTGGTTTCTAAATGGTTTTTGACACTCGGACCCAAAGATTAAAACCTTCTACGGCTCACAAGCTGCAACAATTCACACATTATCAACTATCTTTCTGACTAAACTAAGATAAAAAGTGAAAAACTGCCTGATTCCTGCATCATGAATGTAAATCTTTTTGGTTTTTATGACAGTAAACTGAATATATTTGGGTTTGACATTTTATAAACCAAAACAAGAAATGAATTAGTGGAGAAAACAATCAACAGATTAATGGACAAAGAAAATGTGTTTTCCAACATATATGGCTGAATTACTCCAACATTACAAGATACACACAATTTGAATTCAATTTTACTTATATAACGCCAAATACAGGTCAAATTGTCTCAAGACGCTTTATTTTTATATTTTTTTGTCATATTTAAAATATGACAAAGTAAGAAATTTAAACCTCTTGACTAATCCAATTTATTACTTGGTTTTTAAGAGACTAATCGACAACTAAAATAACTTTCTCCACTAAAACTAATAAACATGAGGTCAAATAGAAGGAACAGTTTTAAATACTGCAGTCCTGCGACGACAAGAATAAAGTTTGTCAACAAAAACTAAATCTGCTGGTGGATTCCATTAAAGTCCTAATAAATGATAATAAAGTGTGATACTAAAGGTTTGTGGTGCTAAAAATGTCAAAGTAAAGATATCAAGTTGAACATCTGGATGGAGGTTGATAAAAGTTGACCTTCTTTCATTTCTCTGGAGCTGACTCCATGGATTTTATGAATGGTGGTTAAAGACCTGCTCTTCTAGTTGTCTTCCTTCTAGTCGCTGTAAAAAGTCAGTCCGTCCTGACCGACTTCAACACCTCTTCATGACAGCTTGTTCTGCCTCCAACCTCGTGGAAACTCCAGAAACTCGGGAAAACCCATGGAGACTCGAAGAACTCGTGGAGACTCGAAGAACTCGTCGGGCGGGGGAAGGTGTGGTGGGCGGTGGGGGGAGGTGGGGGAGTAGAGGGGGGAGGCCACCACCCACCTCCCCGCCTACTCTCCGCCCTGACTCCACCCAGACTCCGCCTTGGCTCCACCCATGTGGTCACTTCAGGAACTACGATGCCAAAGGGACGACGAAATTACTTCTTTTCATCTGATCTGTAGCTCAGTGAGTTAAGAGTTTGCCTATGGAGCTGCAGGTCGCTGGTTCAAGACCAGACCCTTCTTAAGTTTTATCAAAATCCTGACAAAGACAAAGAAAGAAAATTGCCGGTGGTGGGTCTTGAACCTGCGACCTTCCAGTTGGTAGTCTATCCTCTTATCCTCCTGAGCTACCTGCTCAGATACTAATTCTTCTTTTTTTTGCGCATTTATCATCTATTTTTTCTCGTTTTCGAGTTTTTTTTTAACTCGAGTCTCGACTCGACCGTTTTTCTCAGGAGGTTGGACTTCAGCCTTTGTGCTGGAGGGTGGAACCCTCAGTTCCAAGACTTTCCAAAGCCTCCACACCTCCCGAGTCCTCAGAACCTGAGCTTTCACACAGTCCAGGGACTGAAATCTTCTAAGTTCCTGAGTAGTTCTCTGTTAGTTTGAACCTTCAGACAGTCCAAGGACTGAAATCCTCTAAGTTCCTGAGTAGTTCTCTGTTAGTTTGAACCTTTAGACAGTCCAAGGACTGAAATCTTAAAGGTTTCTCAGTACTTCTCTGTTAGTTTGAACCTTCAGACAGTCTGAGGACTGAAATTTTAAAAGTTCCTGAGTACTTCTCTGTTAGTTTGAACCTTTAGACACTCTGAGGACTGAAGTTTTAAAAGTTTCTCAGTACTTCTCTGTTAGTTTGAACTTTCTGGTTAACAGAAGCCTTAAAACTTGTGACCATGAGTCTTGCTTTCACATTTAGACCATCCGAGTTCTTCTCAGATCTTCACCTGTGGGTTTTTTTTAGAAATCCTTAACAAACTTTGATTCTCTTTACTGAACAGTAAAGTTTGTGGAGATCAGAAGGTAACATTAGTTTGATCAATGCCTTCAACTACTAGTAGACTTTATCTGGAAAGCAGTTTTCTTAAATGAGTTCTTAGTAAATCTGTCCACAATCAAACCAAGAACATAGAAAGAGGAAATGTATGAAGAAACAACTTGATGTTTTCATTTCAGACTAGAAAAATCTTTAAGACCTTTATTTGTTTTTGCTTTTTCATCCTTTTATTGTCTCTTCTGTTTAATTTGATCTTCTAAAGTTTAACTGGTGTCTTTTCAAACGTTTTGTCTTTAGTTTGATTCTTCTTAAACGTTTAGTTTTGCTCTTTTCTCACCTTTTATTCTTTTCTAATGTCTGATTTGATTTCGAAATGTTTTGTCTTTTTAATGTTTAATTGTTTTTCCAAATGTTTTATCGGCTTGTTTGAATTTTTTTTTCTTTCCAAATATTTAATTTTTCGATTAAATCTTTAAGGTTTTTCTTTTTAAATGTTTTACCACCTTTTAATGTTTAATTTTCTTTTTAAATGCTTCATTGTATTTTCTGTTTAATTCCTATTTGAAGTTTTATTGTCTTTAAGATGTAATTTTCTAATTAAACATTTAATTTTTTAATTAAATGTTTTGTCTTTTTAAAGGTTTAATAATCAAATGTTTTGCATTTTTTAAAATGTTTAATATTCTTCTTGTTTAATTGTATTTTTTAAGTGTTTAATTATGGAAAATATTTTATCTGTAATTTTGAATATTTGTTTTTTAAAAATTTTGTTTAATTTCATAATGACATGTATTGTATCTTGTTGAATTATCTAATTCAATATTTTGTCTGTTTAATAGAGTTAAACATTAAATACAATTACATTATATTAAACAGACAAAATATTGAATTAGATAATTCAACAAGATACAATACATGTCATTATGAAATTAAACAAAATTTTTAAAATACAAATATTCATAATTACAGATAAAATATTTTCGATAATTAAACATTTAAAAAATACAATTAAACAAGAACATTAAACATTTTAAAAAAACGCAAAACATTATTTAGATTATTAAACCTTTAAAAAGACAAAACATTTAATTAAGAAATTAAATGTTTAATTAGAAAATTACATCTTAAATTGCTTAAATCTTTTTAATAATGAGACTTTTTAAAAGTTTTACTGTATTATTTTTTTTTCCTTTGATTTAATTGCTTTTTGTTATGTAGTTTGTTTCTTTAATCTTCTTTTTCTGTCAAGATTTTAACCCCAACCTTAAAAATGAAATAAACCCTTAAATCACAATGAAAATACTTCTGTTGTCACAATCATGAGTTAGTCAATTATTCAGTTTATCAATTCATCTTTATTTGTTTAGCACCTTTTACACAGATGACAAAACTAAACAAGCAAAGAGAAAAAAACTATACTAAAACTATGATTAAAACTCAAAAATATTTTTTAAAAAAAGATTTAACATGGTAATAAAATATGTTGTGTCCAGGGGATGGAGGGAGTTTATTGAAGTCTTCTTGGGCTCACATGGTAAATCATTTAAAATATAAACTTGATATTCAGTCTAAGGAAACTGCAGAGCGACAGAAGAACCAAAAATATCTCCTGTTTTCTCCTTTGAGTCAATTCTTCTTGTGCTTTCAGACCAAAGAACTACAGACTCTTCACAACCTGCTCAAACTCTTCGTACAAGACCTCACTACATGGGTCAAGAAGGTTTCCGTCTCATTTCTACTCTGAAGCTCACCTTCTCCTGCTCAAACTGCTGACAAATGTTTCTGCTGCTCTAAAGTCTGGTCTCCAGAACTTCCTAAAAACTCTCAAAGTCTCTTCTGCTGCAGGTTGCTTTGTAGAACTGTTGCAGAAAACCTCACTAAACTACATGGAGGGGCCTCAAGATAGTCGTCCAAATGAAACCATACAAAAACCAAACTAGTACAACCCAAACGCTAAAGTCTCCTGCAGCCTACCAGAGAACCTCTGAGAACAGAGAATCAGGACAGGAACTCTTACCTTCTGGACAACCAACATTGGTTCTCAAACAAGAATACAGAATGTATCTGACCAAAAACCTCTGAAGACTCACTACAGCCAAGATAAAGACACAACTCAGCTGTACCAAATCCACTAATCACTGCACACATTAGCACCAGGTGCTAACTGTGGCTAAAGAACCACATTTACCAAGACAACTATCCAGTACAAAGCCCTAAAACGCACCAAGAAACACATTAAAGACGATTTTACTGCTGGAAGCTGCAAGCCAACGCCTAAAGAACAAACTGAAGCAATGGAGCCAAACCCGGTTCTGTGGTGAAGAGAAACAGAGGAAATGTTTGTCTGCAGCTAAATAAAGCAGGAAGACACTGAGCTGCTCAGGTGTTCCTGATAACACCAAGCAGCCACCTGGACAGCCAATAGGAACACAGCCACCTGGACAGCCAATAGGAACACAGCTTCCTGGAGGTCCAGAGGGCTGGGTTAGTGAAGGAAATTTAAAGTTGAAGCAGAAAGTTAACAAAGAAAGTTGAAAACCACCTTCTGATACCTGAAATCTCTGAGTTTTCACACAAAGAACACTTGAACATGTCAAACTGGTTTCATAGTAGAACCATCATTGTAAAAACGTCATAGTATGGTGTGTTGCTCAAAAAACATTAGGACCCGGCTGTCAGGGGACAAACATGTAAGAAACATGAGAACAGAGAGAACCCAACCAGTAGGTCACAGTTTATCATCCCCCAGTCATCTCCTGAAGTCCATATGGTGAGAGACATCAGTATCTGGTTGTTAATTTACCAGAGGATGCTTATAATCATGCTGATGTGGTCTGTACTCTACAGTATTTTAGTGACTCAATAAACGCCTAAGTTTTTTTTTTTTTAATGCTTTTCAGTTTTTAATAAACATTTAAGAGTCTATATGTAATCAATAAATGGCCTTTGCCTATCTTAAGAAAAACTCACTCATAACTCTGATATGTTAACAGTACTAAATAAATCAATAAATACATGCATACACACAAAAAAAATAAGTTAATACATTAACTGTGTTAAGATAAGATTTAGATTTTTTTTAAAAAATGTTGTTTATGTTTTTGCAGAATCCAGTATTGCTCACTGGTTGGTCATTACATTTTATTAGTTTGATTTCACTGTTTAAAATGATGCCACCTCTTTTCAGACAGAACCTGTGATAATAAAACAATACAAAATTTTTAGTTCCGTGTTAATAAAGCACTTAAAGCTTTAAGTATGGCTAAATGCTTTTTTCAGAATTAAATATATCACTCCTTAGGTGGTAGTGGCCCCAAGTTCAGTAAAGTTGGAAAGATATTCACAGATTTGGGCTTCCAGCATCAATAACTCATTAGATATAGGTTGTCAAAACATAAACGGTGCCCCTTTCCCATTGTTGCAAGGCAGATAATGTGCTACAAGCCCAGTTTTATCAAAAGTAGCTGTCTTTCAAGCTACAGGAATAACATTGGTGTCTATGGAGTGAACAGGGTCCGTCTGCAATTTGCAAAACCGCTGCAACAGTAAAGAGAGACAAATATTCAATAACTTCACTCTTATACATTGTAGTGTCACTAAAATCACTGCAGCCTTCAACTGGCTCCTGTTGACAAAGTGTTTTAACAGAAATGTAAATGCTGTAATTTGATTCTTTTAATGAACCATGTAACTTGAATGGATGTGATACTGGTGTGACCACAGTGCATACGTCTGATGTTGCTCACAGTGGTCCAAGGGACGCTCAGGGAGTTTGTGTGTTTGCTCAGACTCAGGAAAAATTAGAGGGAACATTGGTACAGAGGAACATTTCCAGCAACCATCACTCCTGTGTTCTAATGTTACATTGTGTTAGCTAATGGTGTTGAAAGGCTAACTGATGATTAGAAAACATTTGTGTAATTGTTAGCACATGGATAAAAGTGTGAGTTTTCATGGAAAACATGAGATTGCCTGGGTGACCCCAAACTTTTGAACGGTAGTGTAATACCTGTTGTAACAGTTATTACAAATAAGAAAATTATAGAATTTCTAGTGCCAATTTAATTAATTGACCTTACAGAGAAATTTCAAAACAATTTCAGCACAGCATAGAATACATTGTTGCATTTAAAGTTTGTCAAATAACAGAACTTTTAATGGTCTGGTTCAAACCCAGTTTTGTAATATTGATTTGTCTTCTGTGAAAAATTGCCATTTCTGAATTTTCCTGTATGAAAAGTGCTGCTAAATATGAGAAATGTGTTAACACTAGTGTAGTGACTGACAAAGCAAAGCTGCTGTTTAGTTTTGAGGGCATCGATTTTGTTAAATTTGGCTTTAAAAGTTTTGGGAACAAGATCACCGGAAGACAAGGGGTTAGAGCAGGTTAGAGCAGTTGTGTTGGTAGAATGTCACTATTATGTTAAAATGGAGGATGTGGATTCTTTTCAAAAGGTGCCTGGAAATCACTTTTTTAAGGGAGTCAACCAGCTAAAGGTGTTGAGTTCATCATATTTTTTTTAAAAAAAGAAATTGAACTAAGATGGAAGCTTCACAAAAAAAAAAAGACTAAAACAAGAAAAACTGTAATTGAGATGCATCAACAGGTTAAAGTTTTATTTCAGGATGTTTTGGTTCTTCAGCACATTATCCAGAATATTTTTGATTTCCTTCTATTAACATGTGTGCAGCCTCAGATAAGAGTCTGATGGCTATTCCAGGGACAACAAATCACTCATTTAAATCACTATTAACACAATTTTTTCTTGCTTAGCCTGTTAAGAATTCTATTGTGTGACAACTTTCCTCCTCTTATGCTCTGCAGTCGTTATAAAACAGCTCTCCTACTGGCTCATCGGAGAACTGCTGCAGGAATTCTCCCAGTTCAACCAGAGAGAGCTTCTCCACCTTGTCGTCATCTGTGTTTCTTGCTGTGGCAGCACCACTCTGAATGGGTTTGTCATTGTTGTCCACACAGCAGTAGGCGTTCCACAGGTAGTCTGGGATGTTGACACGCTTCACATTGTTTTTGACAATCCAATTTTCTGCAGAGGGAACGGCACCAACCAGCACAAAGGCCTTGGAGCACTTGGCTTTGAAAAGGTTTGTGAGGTCGGACTCATGGATCCTCCAGGAGTTCTGATTCAGCTTGGGGTTCTGAGGGACCACGTTGGTCAGGGTGAAGGTGGCGTTGCGACTAGGAACTACAGGAAGCAGGAATAGAGAGTTATTAAGAAAAAAGGTCACATTTTTCAGATCCAAAGAAAAGTGGTGAAAGAGTGGTGCAGGGAGGTAGTCAATTAGTCACCCTCAATATTCAATTCAAATTGTCATCAAGGTAACATTTCTGAGCGATTAGTTGGATGTAAAATAGAAGAGAAAGTTGAAGTCCAAAGCCAGAGAAAATCCACAAGGGTACAGAAATAAACACATAAACTCCACACAGACAGACTGTGGGTTCAAACCCACAACCTTCTTGCTGTGAGGTGACAGTGCTAACCACTACTCCACCTTTCCACATGATGTACTTCAGATCATAAAATATTTAATGAATGCAGAATGAGGGCAAATGTGATTGTAAAAATATACATTTCATAATCAAAAGTAATGTAACATATACATAATTATAACAGAGACTTAACAATTTGTGATTAAGCATCTGCAAATATCATGAGATATTATTAATGCCATACTTGTGATTTCAGACTGAGATTCCAGAGACAGTCAGATTTCTCTGTCTCCCAGAAGGCAGCCTTAAGGTTGCCATGACAACACACATCTCGGATGCACTTCTGACTTTCAGTTCAGCAGACTGTGGTCCAGAAATAATAAATGATTGTTTTGAGCTTTATTATACAGATTTGGGTTAAGTTTAGCTGTAAGACATGGTTGTCTTTGCTACACAGAAATTACTGTCAGTTTTTCTTCATTCAGAATCGCGTTCATAAGTCCTCGCTAAAGCCATCTGCAAAATCAACAAACTCTAATTTATCTAAAAGACATGGATGTGACTTGGAATGATTGTGAATAAAGCAACAGTCACTGTTTTTTAGATTGCTACACCGAAGACTTGTATCAGAGTTTTCCAGTGTTACGGTGCCATCTACTGTCTCGCCTCCCATAAAACACCTATGCTCAACCTCCGCTACCTGCATGGTGTCCATTGGGGTTGAGGTGACCACGGTCGAAGCCAGAGCGTATAAAGTCCTCATTCAGAGCTTGTTTCTCTCCGAGGTAAACCCCAGGGTAGTTCTTCCCCAGCGAGTCACTATACGTCATCTCTGCTTGCCAGGACTTACTGACCAGCTAAGGCACATGAAAAACTTTGAGATTTTAATATACAAAAAGTGTAAAAGATGTCCACCCTTAATGGTAATTGGTTGATTTCTTACAACTCAACATCTTGTAAAAGAACAGAGAGCTAACAGTACAAGCCTTAGTGCTGTCAATACTTGATATGTCTCATCATGTGCAGCACCAACCTGAGGCTCCACAAACCACCTGCTCTCTCTGCCACCTCCATTACTGGGCTGGAACTGGTAGGCAGAGTAGACAGCGATGCGATGGTTGGTGTCATACAGCGTGGCAAAGTGGTACCTGATGGTGCAAAAGATTAAGAATAGTGAGTGGGAGATCAGAAGTGTTTCCATGGAAAACATAAACCAAGGAGGCAGCTGTAGCATTAGAGCAACAGATTTAATAGGGTTCAAATCCTGCAAGTGATTGAAAAAGGTAGAAGAAGATAACATTGTATTGCTGAATGTAGTGCACTATGTAGGTGTGAGGTGTTCTTTCTGCCTGTCTCCTACCTGTTGACAAAGCGCTGACAGAGGCGGGCAGCTCCAGGTGTAGAAGCTCCCCACTCTGGCACCTTCTCTTTATAAAAGTATTTCACACACTCTGGCTCATCCTGAAAAATAACAAAATAGCACAAGCTAGTAAGTGTTGCACAATACATTTATATTTCTTAAGTTTTAAATATAAGAACACAAACCTCAAAACGTTCCACAACATCTGCATGCACAGAAAGGAGGAGCGGGAGAAGAGCGCACAAAGTTACCAGAGTTTGCATTCTGGATTAAACCTGGATTCTCAACAGCCCTCTGCAGTCAAATAGAAAACAACATACAAATGAATACAGTTTTATTGAACAAGGCAGTGTGTGGTATAATGCATGTAGGTCTGCTTTAACAGCTCGGGCCTCCACTTGGAAAGAGGATCAATTTGTTTTTTACCATCTGTGATTATATGTGTGTGTTTCCACTCACCTGCTGGTTCACCTGTCTGCTGCCACAGTCTGGCTCTGAACTACCTGGCTTTTATAGAAGACCTCTGCTCACCACCTTTCACCCTGTTTGTCCTCTCCTTTTATCTGAACTCCCGTTAGTTAGCACATGAACCAGAATTTGGCTTCCACATCAGGTATGGATGATATGTGACAGCATATCAGAGGCAAATGTTTTCATATCACTGCATTGTAATAAAGATTAAGATAACATGTAAAGTAGTAAGATGTAAAGCATTCCAAAGAATTAATTCACAAGCTACACGGTGGTATATTTAAAGAAGCACACTATAATAATGCAGCAAAATGACACATAATTCTGAAACCATCCCTTCTAAATAATGAGCACTTTCATTTTTGTCACATTAAATACATGTTGATGAGGTCAAATTTTGAATGCATTCATCTTACTTGTTACAATATTTCTGTACTGTTGTAATTCTGCTTTTGTTTTTCATTAATTTCTCGCAAGACACAGTATGAGATCAAACTTAAACGATCAACCGCAACATTATGACCACTGACACGTGAAGTGAATAAAATCAATAACATCGATAATCTTGTTATATTGCAATGCTCTGTTGAGAAACCTTGAGTCCTGACATTCATGTCCTGATATGTACCACCCACCTAAACATTGCAGGTCAACCAACCCCCCCAACCCCCCATGGCAACAGTAGTCCTTGATACCAGTTTCCACCCTCAGCAGGACAATGCACCCCTACACACCAGAAAAACTGCTCAGGAGTGGCCCAGAGAACACAGCCGAGCTAAGGTGTTCACCCGGGTTCTACACTCCCCAGATCCAAATCTTAATCAGCATCTGTGGGATGTACCAGGATAAACCTGATCTAGGTAGGTCCCACCCTGCAACCCACAGGACCCACAGATAGAACAAGAAGTCGAGGTGCTGAAAATTGCAAGTTTAGTCAGTGGAGGGACTGGAAGGTGTTGAACGTATATGGGGTGACATTTCTCACAAATTCTCTTCAACTTCTAAATGAAACAGTAAATGCTAAGGGCACACATAATGCTACAATTAGCACCATGGAGTGTGAATACAAGTGAAATGTGTTGGATATGTGACAGCATATCAGAGGCAAATGTTTTCATATCTCTGTATTGTTATAAAGACTAAGATAACATGTAAAGTATTCCAAGGAATGAATTCACAATCTACCCAGTAGTATATTCAAAATAGCACACTACAATCATAATGCAGTCATATGACACATTCTTCTGAAACTATCCCTTCTAAATAATGAGCACTTTCATTTTTGTCACATTAAATACATAGTGATGAAGTCAAATTTTGAATGCTTTCATTTTACTTGTTACAATATTTCTATACTGTAGTAATTCTGCTTTCATTTTTCATCCATTTCTTTCTGGACAGCGTATGAGATCAAATATGAACAATCAACCACAAGATTATGACCACTGACAGATGAAGTAAAAACCACTGATCATCTTGTTATAATGCAACGTTCTGCTGGGAAATCCAAGTCCTGATATTCATGTGGATGTTTGACATCTTTTTAAGTTATTTTCTTGGTCTTTACTGTGAAGCACTTTGGTTACCCTTTGGCCTGTTGTAAAGGGCTATACAAATATACTTTGACTGACTGATTGATGGATGGATGGATGGATGGATGGATGGATGGATGGATGGATGGATGGATGGATGGATGGATGGATGGATGTACCACCCAAATAAACATTGCAGGTCAACCAACCTCCCATCTTTCCAACCTCCAAAAGCAATCCTGGATGCCAGTTGCCACCCTCAGCAGGACAATGCACCTCGATACACCAGAAAAACTGCTCAGGAGTGGCAGGGAACAAGACAGAGCTAAGCTGTTCACCCAGGTTCCACACTCCCCAGATCCAAATCTTATTGAGCATCTGTGGGATGTACGAGGATAAACGTGATCTAAGTAGGTCCACCCTCCAAACCACAGGATCCACAGAAGGAACAGGAAGCCTAGATGCTGAAAATTGCAAGTTTTGATAGATGTAGATCATGCCATGAAGAAGGCCTGTTTATTTCTTTTGGTAAATAGTTGTAAAGATCAACGACAAGTTAAAATGGAAATGACACTCCATAGTGTCTTGATTTCAGACTCAGTGCTATAAAAATGTCCACCTGTGATGGGACAATACTTGCCGTTTGAGCCGACGGCGAGCACAGGGGTACAAAAATTTTATCAATAGTTTCTTGCACCAATTTCATTAAGTGACCTTACAGAGGAATTTGAAAACATTTTCAGTACAGCATAGAATACATTGCTGCATTTAAAGTTTGTCAAATAACAGAACTTTTAATGGTCTGGTTCAAACCCAGTTTGGGTGATACTGATTTGACTGTTTTCTGTGAAAAATTGCTATTTCTGAATTTTCCTATATGAAAAGTGCTGCTAAATATGAGAAATGTGTTAACACTAGTGTAGTGACTGACAAAGCAAAGCTGCTGTTTAGTTTTGAGGGCATCGATTTAGTTAAATTTGGCTTTAAAAGTTTTGGGAACAAGATCACAGGAAGACAAGGGTTCAGTTAGAGCAGGTGTGTTGGTAGAATGTCACTAATTATGTTAAAATGGAGGATGTGGATTCTTTTCAAAAGGTGCGGGGAAATCACTTTTATAAGTGTAGCACTTCCTTTGTACACTGTAGGAAGCGCCACGACCACTTAACCTAGGTACTTTTCAAGGAGGGGTAGAGGAAAATATTTGAACGCTTGTTTGAACATATAGCCGGCCTTTATTTAACAATAACACTTAACCTTATGCAGTTTCATACCTTTTGTGAAATTTTATGATAACCACACTTCAAGTGAATACAAAACCTTCCTTAGTCCAGTAGGATTCAGTTGTTAGGATTCAGAGTTAAATTGTCCTTTCCCTTATACTGTCCTTTAAGTTGGGAAACTCAACTTTTCCCTGACCTCTCAATCACTTCAGTTTGTAGAGAAAATTAAACAAGAAACAAAATAAAATCAGAGCTCTGACAAAATAAACTACATAAATCGAAACCAAAGTCCATCTACCCGGGTAGTGTGTTTTTTTTTTCCCTTTGGCTGTGGTGTGATGATTGTTCAGTGCTTATCTGTACGATGAATTGAAGGACATGGAGTGAAGTCGTCCTCCTCATCGGCGACGCGATCCTCAGCACACCTGCGATGTACTCTTTGTCTGTGGCACGTCCTTTGTCCGTCTGTATGTCCGTCCATCGGCGGGTTGCACAATAAACTCTGCTTCTTTCTCCCTTTCTTCCCCTCAGTTTGTCAGGGTAAACAAAAAAACAACCGGAGAATAGGAAAACAAAACCTCTAAATCCTTGACAATCCTTGACAAAACTTCGACCAGTTACTCCTTGTAACTCTTTGTAAAATACAGTTTGTTCAGAAGAGTCCTTAAGTTCACTCGTTTCTCTTGCTAATAAACTCCGCGTGGTCTGGTTTGCTCCGTTTCATTCTCTGCTTCTCCTACCGCTGTCGTTAACCCTTTCTCTAGCTGCGGCGCTACCCTCTGCCATCTGCTGGCGTAAGGTGGCTATTACATCTAAAAACTGAAAAGTTCATCCAGATTTAGGCTATTTCCACCGACTAAAGGTGTTGTTGAGTTCATCATCTTTTTTTAAAAAAAGAAATCGAACTAAGATGGAAGCTTCACACACAAAAAAGATTGAAACAAGACAAATTGTAATTAAGATGCATCAACAGGTTGAAGTTTTATTTCAGGATGATGTTTTAGTTCTTCAGCACATTATCCAGAATATTTTTGATTTCCTTCTATTAACATGTGTGCAGCCTCAGATAAGAGTCTAATGGCTATTCCAGGGACAACAAATCACTCTTATTTAAATCACTAGAAGAATTTTATTGTGTGACAACTTTCCTCCTCTTATGCTCTGCAGTCGTTATAAAACAGCTCTCCTACTGGCTCATCAGAGAACTGCTGCAGGAATTCTCCCAGTTCAGCCAGAGAGAGCTTCTCCACCCAGTTGTCTTCTGTGTTTCTTGCTGTGGCGGCACCACTCTGAATGGGTTTGTCATTGTTGTCCACACAGCAGTAGGCGTTCCACAGGTAGTCTGGGATGTTGACACGCTTCACATTGTTTTTGACAATCCAATTTTCTGCAGAGGGAACGGCACCAACCAGCACAAAGGCCTTGGAGCACTTGGCTTTGAAAAGGTTTGTGAGGTCGGACTCATGGATCCTCCAGGAGTTCTGATTCAGCTTGGGGTTCTGTGGGACCACGTTGGTCAGGGTGAAGGTGGCGTTGCGACTAGGAACTACAGGAAGCAGGAATAGAGAGTTATTAAGAAAAAAGGTCACATTTTTCAGATCCAAAGAAAAGTGGTGAAACAGTGACGCAGGGAGGTAGTCAGTTAGTCACCCTCAATATTCAATTCAAATTGTCATCAAGGTAACATTTCTGAGCGATTAGTTGGATGTAAAATAGAAGAGAAAGTTGAAGTCCAAAGCCAGAGAAAATCCACAAGGGTACAGAAATAAACACATAAACTCCACACAGACAGACTGTGGGTTCAAACCCACAACCTTCTTGCTGTGAGGTGACAGTGCTAACCACTGCTCCACCTTTCCACATGATGTACTTCAGATCATAAAATATTTAATGAATGCAGAATGAGGGCAAATGTGAATGTAAAAATATACATTTCATAATCATAAGTACATAATTGCTCATAATTCTACTTCATGTAAAATATACTTAATTGTAACATAGACTTGACTGTCTCCCGGAAGGCAGCCTTAAGGTTGCCATGACAACACACATCTCAGATGCACTTCTGACTTTCAGTTCAGCAGACTGTGGTCCAGAAATAATAATCAACAAACTCTAATTTATCTAAAAGACATGGATGTGACTTGGAATGATGGTGGATAAAGCAACAGTCACTGTATTTTAGATTGCTACACTGAAGACTTGTATCAGAGTCTTCCAGTGTTACGGTGCCATCTACTGTCTCGCCTCCCATAAAACACCTACACTACCGTTCAAAAGTTTGGGGACACCCAGGAATTTTCACGTTTTCCATGAAAACTCACACTTTCATTCATGTGCTAACATAATTGCACAAGGGTTTTCTAATCATCAATTAGCCTTTAAACACCATTAGCTAACACAATGTAGCATTAGAACACAGGAGTGATGGTTGCTGGAAATGTTCCTCTGTACCCCTATGTAGATATTCCATTAAAAATCGGCCGTTGCCAGCTAGAATAGTCATTTACCACATTAACAATGTCTAGACTGTATTTCCGATTCATTTAATGTTATCTTCATTGAAAAAAGTGCTTTTCTTTCAAAAATAAGGACATTTCTAAGTGACCCCACACCTTTGAACGGTAGTGTTATGCTCAACCTCCGCTACCTGCATGGTGTCCATTGGGGTTGAGGTGACCACGGTCGAAGCCAGAGTATGTAAAGTCCTCATTCAGAGCTTGTTTCTCTCCGAGGTAAACCCCAGGGTAGTCTTTCCCCAGCCAGTAGCCATCCTTCATCTCTGCTTGCCAGGACTTACTGACCAGCTAAGGCACATGAAAAACTTTGAGATTTTAATATACAAAAAGTGTAAAAGATGTCCACCCTTAATGGTAATTGGTTGATTTCTTACAACTCAACATCTTGTAAAAGAACAGAGAGCTAACAGTACAAGCCTTAGTGCTGTCAATACTTGATATGTCTCATCATGTGCAGCACCAACCTGAGGCTCCACAAACCACCTGCTCTCTCTGCCACCTCCATTACTGGGCTGGAACTGGTAGGCAGAGTACACAGCGATGCGATGGTTGGTGTCATACAGCGTGGCAAAGTGGTACCTGATGGTGCAAAAGATTAAGAATAGTGAGTGGGAGATCAGAAGTGTTTCCATGGAAAACATAAACCAAGGAGGCAGCTGTAGCATTAGAGCAACAGATTTAATAGGGTTCAAATCCTGCAAGTGATTGAAAAAGGTAGAAGAAGATAACATTGTATTGCTGAATGTAGTGCACTATGTAGGTGTGAGGTGTTCTTTCTGCCTGTCTCCTACCTGTTGACAAAGCGCTGACAGAGGCGGGCAGCTCCAGGTGTAGAAGCTCCCCACTCTGGCACCTTCTCTTTATAAAAGTATTTCACACACTCTGGCTCATCCTGAAAAATAACAAAATAGCACAAGCTAGTAAGTGTTGCACAATACATTTATATTTCTTAAGTTTTAAATATAAGAACACAAACCTCAAAACGTTCCACAACATCTGCATGCACAGAAAGGAGGAGCGGGAGAAGAGCGCACAAAGTTACCAGAGTTTGCATTCTGGATTAAACCTGGATTCTCAACAGCCCTCTGCAGTCAAATAGAAAACAACATACAAATGAATACAGTTTTATTGAACAAGGCAGTGTGTGGTATGTAGGTCTGCTTTAACAGCTCGGGCCTCCACTTGGAAGGAGGATCAGTTTGTTTTTTACCATCTGTGATTATATGTGTGTGTTTCCACTCACCTGCTGGTTCACCTGTCTGCTGCCACAGTCTGGCTCTGAACTACCTGGCTTTTATAGAAGACCTCTGCTCACCACCTTTCACCCTGTTTGTCCTCTCCTTTTATCTGAACTCCTGTTAGTTAGCACATGAACCAGAATTTGGCTTCCACATCAGGTATGGATGTGAATGACTATAAGTGGGAGTGTACAAAAGGGAAGGACAAACAGAATGCTAAAATTAGCACCATGGAGTGTGAATACCAGTGAAATGTGTGGGATATGTGATAGCATATCAGAGGCAAATGTTTTCATGATTTTGTATTATTATAAAGATTAAAATAAGATGTAAAGCATACCAAAGAATTAATTCACAAGCTACACGGTGGTATATTTAAAGTAGCACATTATAATAATGCAACAAAATGACACATTATTCTGAAACCATCCCTTCTAAATAATGAGCACTTTCATTTTTGTTGCATTAAATACATGTTGATGAGGTGAAATTTTGAATGTATTCATTTTACTAGTTACAATATTTCTATGTTGTTGTAATTCAACTTTTATTTTTCATTAATTTCTCACATGGTAGCCGTATGAGACCTAATATAAACGATCAACCGCAGCGTTATGACCACTGACAGGTGAAGTGAATAACATTGATAATCTTGTTATAATGCAATGCTCTGTTGGGAAACCTTGAGTCCTGACATTCATGTCCTGATATGTACCACCCACCTAAACATTGCAGGTCAACTAACCCCCCCAACCCCCCATGGCAACAGTAGTCCTTGATACCAGTTTCCACCCTCAGCAGGACAATGCACCCCGACACACCAGAAAAACTGCTCAGGAGTGGCCCAGAGAACACA
Organism: Amphiprion ocellaris; assembly: GCF_022539595.1. Classification (NCBI taxonomy): domain Eukaryota; kingdom Metazoa; phylum Chordata; class Actinopteri; family Pomacentridae; genus Amphiprion; species Amphiprion ocellaris. Next base: position 17,941,813 of record NC_072772.1, read on the forward strand.
ACAGAGCTAAGGTGTTCACCTGGGTTCTACACTCCCCAGATCCAGATCTTATTGAGCATCTGTGGGATGTACCAGGATAAACCTGATCTGGGTAGGTCCACCCTGCAACCCACAGGACCCACAGAATCTACTGACACAGGACAGCCCCAGAGGTCCTGTGTCCATGCCCCACTGGGTCAGAAGAGTTTTAGCAACATAAAGAGGACCAACACAATGTTAGTCAGGGGATCATAATGTTGTGCCTGATCGGTGTATATCCAATGCATGATCATCTGTTTTTAGCTTCTATGCAATTTCTTGGAAACAAGATCTTTTTACACAGTTACTGCAGGTCATGCAGATGGTTGCAGCGTTGTGGTGATGGTGGGCAGAGACCCTGAAGCTGAATGATAGTTTTAGAGGATTTAAATGCATTGACACTTGTAATGAGTTTTATTGCCATAAAAATACCGTAACATGTGCTACTGACACATTCACTCACAATCTCCCACATTTAGCTCCTGGTTAGGTAACACTGAGATATGTGATCATGTGCTGTTTTTCCCACGATCTCAGCACGCTGTTGTGGTTGAACTTCCCATGTGGACTCCTCCCAGTTAACTAACCCACATTCACCGAACACAAAACCACACTAAATGTGAGAACTCTTGAGAGAATGTGTGTTTGAACTTTTGCCCTGAGAGGTCAGAAGTTTAGGCTCAGCTACAGAGCATAAAGAGGTCTGGGGCTGCACAGTGGTTCAGTGGTTAGCACTGTCGCCTTGCAGCTAGAAGATCCCTGGTTTGCGTCCCGGTCTGGGATCTTTCTGCATGGAGTTTGCATGTTATCCCTGTGCATGCATGGGTTTTCTCCGGGTTCTCAATAATTCTAATTTGTCTGTAGGTGTAAATGTGATTGTTTGTCTCTGTATGTAACTCTGTGATAGACTGGTGACCTGTCCAGGGTGTCCCCTGCCTTCACCCTAAGTCATCTGGGATAGACTCCAGCCCTGCTCGAGCCTAATGAGGATTAAGTGATGCATAGATAATGGATGGATGGATAAAGAGGTTTGCATCCTGTGCAAGGAAACATCAGCAGACTGGAGGCCTTATCTAATGCAGACTTTACCAAAATGTAAATATGACATGCAGTTAATCTTCACTACTCTGTGTTTTAGGTGACATTCGACTATAGTCAGAAGTAACTCAAATCTGAATTTTTGCTCATATTCATATCCAATTCAAATCTCTATGTGTTCCTAAATCGTGGAGGGAGTCACTTGAGGAACTGGAAGGTGTTGGACGTATATGGGGTGACATTTCTCACAAATTCTCTTCAATTTCTAAATGAAACAGTAAATGCTAACATTCTGTCTGCCTTGTTCTTTTTTACATATAGCTTCAGTTCACAGTGAAATCTAATATTGGTCACATTTAAAGATTGTCAACAGCCAAAAAAAAATGCAACCAGTCCTCCTGTTGTTGACCTGCAAATCCATCCTTTAGCTAGATTTCACGTTGATCACCCACAGCACTTTCTTCTTTGAATTTCAAAGAAAACTTTGAATTTATTTGGTTTCTCTGTTTAAAATTTGTGCTGTCTTCACCTTAATATGTGAAGTGCTATGAAATTAGATGTTTGAGAACAAATATACTTTCATGGACAAAAGTAAATTCAAGTCTCCATAGAATCTTGTTTGTACGTTACTGATGTACACATTTGAGGTAATTTACTGGTGTATATCCTTTTCATGCTACTTTACATTTCTAAAACACTGAAGGAAGTATTGCGCTTTTTACTCCACTGCATTTATTTTTGGCTGATTTATTTTGCACACTAAAAATGTGAATTTCTTATTAGATGTTATGTTTTGTTCCAAATTATTATTCAGTCTCATTACAGCTGAAACAAGTGAAACAATAATTGGGAACTATATAGATAACCATTTAAGTCATTTTCTATTGTTGCTCTTCATTGTGTCTTCATTTAATTGTAATTCATTTTCACTCATTATTTAGTTTTGGATTATTGGTTGGACAAAATAAGCATTGTGACGATGTCACTCTGACATCTGGGTAATTGTAATATTTTCAGAATTTTTCCAGACAAACCCATTAACTTAATAATCAAAAGGAAGTACAATTAATCAACAGATTAATCATTGCTGAAAATAAGCATGAGTTACAGGCAAATATAGAATTAGCTCCACCTCAACAATCTCCAACAGTAGAGCGCCTCCTCTACATTATTACATGAGTACCAGTATGATTATCATTATGTGATAAACAAGAGTGCAGCCCTCACAGTGGATGTGTAAATACTTCTATTTTCATACTTGAAGTGCATTCTCCTGTTTATATTTACATACTTTAAGTTAAATCCAATGTTAAATGGAAGACTTGAATTTGTAAGTCATGTAAGCAGATAAATGAGACCTTTTGTATTACAGTAAAACACTCATCTCTTCAGTAAAATAAGAGCGACTTTAATACAGTTTTGTCTTTTCAACTATCTGACAGTGAACACTTTTTGTTTGTTTGAATATTTTTTGGAGGTGAGGGTGGTGGTGAGTGAGTGGGGGTTTGTGTCTTCTGTTTGGTTTGTTTGCATTATTGAAGAAAAGGATTAATGAAATACGCATATATAAAATGAATTTTAAAGTCTGGATTACAAATGAGTATCGTGGCTCCAAAGCACAAGGGCCCCTAAAAGTCCCAGGCTCCTACATTTTCACTGGTTCAGCAGTTTGTTACAAATGTGTTCAATTATTCAAATAAAGTTCAACATCAGTGAGTCCTGCTTTGCAACTGGTAAATGATCAGGCCCTATAAGGTGGAAGTGCTGTAGTTTTAAGACTTTTATTTTGTTATGCTAGCTTATACTGTCTTCCAATGGAAAATATTAATAAATTTAATTTCTTTTAATTAACTTACCACAAACTAAGACATAAAAAGTATTGTTTCAGCACTGGAAGTTTGATTGCACAGGACCTAATGGGCAGTTGGAGGCAGCAGTATATATTCATAGAGTGGTAGGTGGGGATCCAAGCTGTTCTGTTTTATTTTATGCATTTATAGTTAGAATCTCCTTTTCTGGAATTTGAAAATAGTTTTTTTCAAAGATTTTTCTTGTTATTCTCTAATTTTCTGCATTTTTTCCCTGATTTTATGATATTTTTTGTGTACAATATTTGTATATGTGGTTAGCACTGTCGCCTCACAGCTCAAAGATCCCCAGTTCGCATTCCAACCTGGGATCTTTCTGCATGGAGTTTGCATGTTCTCCCTGTGCATGTGTGGGTTTTCTCCAGGTTCTCCGGCTTCCTCCCACAGTCCAAAAACATGCTGAGGTTAAATAGCGATTCTAAATTTTCCATAGGTGTGAATGTGAGTGTGACTGTTTGTCTCTATGTGTAGCCTTGTTATAGACTGGTGACCTGTCCAGGGTGTCCCCTGTCTTCACATTAAGTCAGCTGGGATAGACTTTTAATATGTTTTTGTCAGATAAACAGCTCTAACAACACAGCAGTACATAATGACCACAAGACATTAAGTTGTGAAGGCAATCCACACTTAGGCACATTTGTATGGAGTTCTACTGATGGAAAACAGACTCTTTACTCAAATAGAGGAACCAGCGCCACAATCTGTACTTATAATCACCCACTTGTAGTAGAAATTGTATGTAGAGATGTAGAAATTCTACATTCAAACCAAAAGTAAGTGAAGACAGAAAAGCATGAACTGCAAGTATCAGAAGTACCTTTTCTGTGGGGAAAAAAATGTCTCAGTGACTGATGTTATTGTATGATCAGAAATACTTGTAGCTGAGTAATTCAGTGTTTTCCAACTTGTTATGGCTGCTGTTAATGGATCTGTAAGATGATTAACAAAAGAGGACAAGAAGAAACAGCTCTGCTACGTTGTAGGGTAAATGTTTCTCCACCAGTATATAAAATGTATTTTTAAAGGTTTCTGTTACATGGGGCTTGAGTACTTATGCAGAATTGTTACACAATTTAAATGACATTCAACCAGTGAAATATTTACATCAGATTAATATAATAATGCAGCATCTCTTGTTGCCAAGTCGAGAAGAGCTTCAAGAATTGTAGCGAAATTATTGAAGCTGAAGGTTATTTATAAAAGCGAAATAGCTGGAATCTATACAAGTTAGGGACCGAAATGTGAACAATAAAAACGTGAAGGTAACTGAACTTATATTTCTGTACATTTATTAAACTACACAATAACAACAATAATACACTTTAAGACAAACAACAACACAAAACAAACAAGGCGGTGAATGTGAGTGAAGGAAAAGGGAAGGAAGAGAACAATATTTTAATGTAGTAATGGGGTTAATATTATGTTTCAAATATGGTGTTCTGAGTAAAAGGGACAAATAGACCACACCTGAAAGCAACTGCTAATTTGATGGCAGGCTGATTTGTTAACCTGTAAAAAGCATTTTTGTAAAAAAAAAAAAGAGAGAGAGAATTTGAGAAAGTTGCACCAAGTTTCAGTGACTGAAAGTTACTTGCCTGCACGTCGTGATGTTGCAGCTGTGTATCTGCTGATGGGTGGTCTGGTCGGCCTGTTGATGCGGGTCAGAACAGCTGTGGACAGAGTGGTTGAAGAAACTAGGAAGGACTCAGGTCGGACTCTTAGGAAGGAAGAATCTGAAAGAATGACTCTTGGAAAGGAGGCCTCAAAGTGATGCTTTCAGGTATGGTCTTTGAAAGTGGATTTCTGCATATCATTAACTCAGGAGGTTCTTGAAGTGTTAATGTTCAGCAGTTTCTTTAAATAAGTACACAGACAGAAGGGTTAAATCCAGCACTGTGGAGTAATCCTTTGTTCTAATGTGACAAGTGTTCCTTGAGGTAGCGTCAAAGAGGGTGAAATCCTTTTGATGCTGTTATCAGATTCTGACAACCCCTTCCTGCTGGGTCAGCAGTCGGTCAGACTGGTTCTGGCAGTCATTTTGGCCCTTGTGGGCTTGATGGTGACTGGGGGTTTAAGTCAGTCTTTTGACTAAAATAGGCCCAATATACATCCTGGATGTCTGGAGGTGTGTGTTGTGGAATGTGCTGAAAATCTGGTTTTTCATGATCTCTTCCTAATAACATAATCTTCCCACTCTCCTGGTGGTAGTGTTCTTTTCTTTCTTCTTCTTCTTCTTTTTAAAAGCATTGCTTTTTGTGAGATAATAAATTTTACATGTTTGAGCCTCAGAATTAACCAGCTGGAAGATTCGAAGGTGAAAATGCATCATTTTTATACATAATCTTAATGTTAACCCTCAAGTGTCAAATAAACGCAATGGAGTCAAAAGTGCAATATTTAACTGTAAGTTAAATATGTAAGAGAAAAATGCTTTCTGTCTGTGTTTGGACATGGCATACATACACTACCATTCCAAAGTTTGGGGACACCCAGACGATCTCATGTTTTCCATGAAAACTCAAACTTTCATTCATGTGCTAACATAATTGCACAAGGGTTTTCTAACCATCAGTGAGCTTTTAAAAACCATTAGCTAACACTATGTAGCATTAGAACACAGGAGTGATGGTTGCTGGAAATGTTCCTCTGTACCTCTATGGAGATATTCCATTAAAAATCAGCTGTTTCCAGCTAGAATAGTCATTTACCACATTAATAATGTCTAGACTGTATTTCTGATTCATTTAATGTTATCTTCATAGAAAAAACTGCTTTTCTTTCAAAAATAAGGCTATTTCTAAGTGACCCCAAACTTTTGAACGGGAATGTAAATGTGATCAAATGACAGCCTCTGCAGTATAAAGAAATATTGTATTTTATAGCGGTTGATGGCAATGCAACAGATAAACTTCTGGAAGCAAAGTTCAAAAAATGTTTTTGAAGTGGCTGTGTCTTTGAAGAATCTTTTGAATCTTTTGTCTACTCAGTGAGATGTAGAACTGTTCCAGGCCCACTGTTAGGTGTAGTCAGGTTTTTCCTGTGCTGTTTTTCTGTAAGTTATCTCTGCTGCACTAAAAGGCATTCATATAAGGTGCATTAATGGATGCTGAGCTGTGGCTGACTTCTGCCCTCACAGAATCCTGGCAATGAGTTTTCTTGACAAGTATAGATGAATTTTAACATAATTTTAAAGTTATTGCTGTTTTGTCCTCGAGATCCTCTCAGGTCAAAGCGGACACTGAAAGCTAAATACTATTAAATTGGAATAAAGCCACAGAGGCTGGTGGATGCCAAATAAAACACACAGAACATTATGGATAAGATAAAAAGGCTGAGGCTTATTTAATCAGCTTGGTATTTTCCCATTACTCTGCTGGCATTAATTTTTCACATTAAACGATCAGTGTAAATCTCACAGTGCATGACTGTGACACAGAACATGACAGTATGTTATGACTGTGTTTGCTCTGTGTGATTGCTTTATTATTAAGGGAAATAAATTATTGTAGTAATTAATGATCCATACTGTTTGGCTTTCTATCTAGTTTCAGAAGTAAATAGTGTAAACATCAAGAGAGGAGTGAAGGTTTTTAAACAAAGGACTCAGATAATGATGGAAAAAATGAGACACAATACGAAGCATCTGCCCTAGACGCTGACTTGTTGCTGTTTAAAGGGTACAAATTTAAACAGCAGCTAATTAAATGAGATTAATAAACCACATATAAAGAACATAAAAATGCAAAATTAATGAAATTATGCAAATGGTATCTTCATTTATTTTTTTCTCATGTCAAATTAGGAATTGTTTGAATCATTGATGTTGCAAAGGTGAAGCATTTATTGCTTTTTCTTTTTCTTGCTGCAACACAGATGCTGTTGCTGAGGTCTGCCTCTAGGTTGCAGTGTTGCATCATGATTTCAAGTTCAAGCTTTGAAGTTTTTGTTTCTTTCTCTCTCTTTTTTTTAAAACACTATTGCATTTTCAGATTTTTCAAGTGTTCATCCACCTGGAAAATACTCATTCTGCAAACTGATGATCCGATCACTAATAGACTCTGTTATCAACAGTCAAAACAAGTAAATTACAGTTTTGTCTCAATAGAAGACTTGAAAGCCATGGAGCACCTTCAAAGTGAGGCTGGTGGCAGATAATCATTAAAGATGACACTCTGAATGACAAGAGGACATACTGAAACCCTGCTATGATGGATTTTTATTAATGCCTGTTATGTTTTTGATGTGGCCCAGAAGTTAATTTTAGTGGACTGCATCTTTAATTGACTTGAATAGCACTTTGTCGCTTGTGGAGATCACAGGGAGTTGGGTTCCCCAGACACAGATTTAGCCTAATCCTTGACTCAAAGGCATCTTCAGACTCGGTCTGTGATGGGAGGAAACTGAGTGTGGTTCATCAGAAACACTTGATGTTATGAGAGACACTGGATGAAAAAATCACCGTTTAATGGCTGATAAATGGAGGAAAAGTACTTTCACCTTTACAGTCTGTACGTTTTCAAAAAATCTTTGACATTTGTCCATCTTTTAACAGTCTCAGTACCTTATCAGTCAAGTGGCCAATGTGGCTGTTTCCGACTTTTCCTAATTTTAACAGAATTGCAAATAAACATTATTTTGTACAATGATTTCAGTACAGAACATCAGATAATGACTACTTGTGTTTGGAGTTGAGCTGGAAAGTACAGTCGAATAGAGAGGATTTTCACAGTTCTACACCAGTCAGCCACAACATTGAAAGCACCTGCCTGATATTGTGCAGGTTACCCTTAGACTGACCAAACAGCTCTGAGACCTCTGGGTGTGTTTGTGCTGTTTGGCTTCGGGATATTGGTCAACTTTGGACCCTTTGTTGTTTTCCTCCAGCCAATACTGATCATTTTAAAAGATGCGGCAGAATGCATTGTTTCTGCTGAGGGAGGCTGAACGCTGTTGCAATGAGAGGGTGTGCTTGGTCTGCAACAGTGTTCAGGTACTTGGCAACAATGTGCACTGACCTGAGATTTCCTGACAGGACATTGTATGGTTTAGAGATGGTCAGTGTTCTTACTTCACCTGTCAGTGGTTTTATTGTTATGGCTGATCAGTATATATACATCTGTGTTGACAGTACTTGGGCAGCAATAAGTCTATCTTGAGCTCAACAACTGCACTTGGAGGTTTAGATGTTACAGCAGGTGCCAGAGGCTCAACAGCAGAAAATGAGAGAGCAGAAAGATTTGTGTTTAAAATACTTTATTTACAGACTCAAGGAATACGCGCATAACAAAAACTGGAACTGCAAATCCGAGCCAGAGGTCACTAAGACAGAACTGAACTTAAACACCTCTAGAGATAAGGAGGACTAAAAACAAAAACAAAACCCAAAACTACAATTAACCCACTATTGGTATAACCAAGGCAGGAAAACAACTAAGGAAACCCAACTAAAACTCAAAAGAACCAGTACTGTACCGAAACCCCCAAAGCTCTAACCTAAAAAATCCCAGAGGTTGAGAGCTGACGAAAACAGGTTGGTATAATCTACGTCTGGTGACTCTAGGACTGGAGAACCTTACTGACACTAGAAGAGGAAGGGGGAATGTCCATGGGGGAATTCGTCTCCTCTTGGTTCTTCCTAGGAGCCTCCTTTCAATAAGCGGACACGAGGATGGTAGGTATGATGTCCCAAGCGAGGCAGGAGGAGAGGGAGGTAAGATGTATCCAGACACTCCAGGTGTTGTGGTTGGTGTTATCCTGGTGGTTCTGACGACGGCCAATTTCCTCAGTCCAACAGAATCCACGGAGAAGAACGGAGGACCAGATGGCAGACCAAAGAAGCAGAGGAATCAGGAACCAACAGCAGGCAGAGGTCAGGATGGAGGGACAAAGACGGTCCAGCATCAAACCACGACTGAGTGCAGTCTTTATAGGGACGCCACAGAAGCTGATCAGCCGGCCTCCACCTGCACACGATCTGCTGATTGCAAATAGAAACACCTGGACCTCTCGTCAGCGTCACACACACCTGTAGGGGAGAGAGAGCAAGGCCAAGGGAGGAGAGAGTCCTGCCACAGCTCACAGCCTAAGCTGTGGCCGTAACGTTAGAACTGTGCATTTATTCGAGGCTTCGCGGTTAGTTTGACCTTACTGTGGTCTGAATCAGTGGTTTTCAAGCAGGGAGTCGCAAAAAGGGACACAAGGCAAATCTGATTAGTCTCACAATAAAATAAAATTTTTCTTCTTGAAAACAGACATTGACAAACAATGTCAACACAAAGAACACTCAGTAGTTTTTTTTTTTTGCAAATGTTTGATCACATTACCTTATTTTACTTGCAGGCAGGATTATTTCTTCTTCTTATTTCTTAACATTTGAACCTCATTCCCTCTCAACATTATGAATTGTATATCGTGGGGATGATCACGCAACTTATACATATTGAGGTTTTCTGAACTTTAAAAAATATGTGCTTAGTAAAAAATAATTTGCTTTGCAGGTTTGTTGTGGACACATGCAGCACTGAGGAGTCCCAAAGCCAGTGTTACTACAAAAAGGGCTAATAATCAGTCTAGTCTAGTCTATTTTTGTGAGTGCAACAGGGCATCAGGACATAATTCTGCTATGAAAATAAGGATTCTGGATCTACATTTAAGGATAGTTGGTGTTTTTGCAATATTCTGGAAAACACAGCAAAATCTATCAGGTAGCAGTCGGCAAAACATGCATTCTAAGGTTGTGTCTGTCTCAGGAAAGTGTATTAACTTGGCCTTCGTATTCCAGCGCTGGAGCAGGTTGCTGTGACCGGGTGCAAGCACTGAAGTGCTTCCTGTACAAAGTGACTGCGGCGCTGCTGAGGAGGCAAAAAGGTGAGACTGCACCTTTCCACACACTTACCTCTCTGTCTGCTCCAAGGACAGATGGCCAGACACACATCTCAGCCCAGACAGAAGAAGGAAAGAGAGGAATTCAATCACACACCACAGATGCCCCCACCACCTCCATCCTCCCCCCAAAACCCCATTTCCCAATATCTGCTCTCCCCGTCCCACTCCTCCCCCACTCCCCCTTTATCATTTTCTCTCATTCCTTTTCCATCTTTTAAGTCGCTTCATTTCAGATGCATTCATACATTTCCAATATCTTTATGTATGAGTCTGTCTCCCTCCCTCCTCCCACTCCTCACCTCCCCTCGCCCCTCCCTTCCCTCTCTTTCTCTCTCCCCCCTCCCTCTCTTCCTCCCATCCTCACTTCTTCCCGTGTCTCCCTACTTCTTTCTTCCTTCCTTCCTTCTTCCCTATCTTCCTCGCTCCCTCCCTCCATCCCATTACTGTAATCCATCACTCTTCCATCAGCCACCATGCAAACAGGCCTCCTGGTTACCATAGCAACCACCTCCGGCCCGGCAGTGCGCAGCCCCTCTCCGATTGGCTGGCAGGGCCTAGGCAGTCTCAGTCTGTCTGGGAGATGTGGTAATTGGCTGGGAAGTCATACACACACATGCACACACACACAGACACACACACTACACACACATCACACACACTACACACACATCACACACACACACACACACACACACACACACACACACAGTACAGTATTCATGCACTGACATACAGTATGCACACAAATACACACATATATAAATACACTTGTATTTACTGTGGGCCTAAATAAATATACATACATACATTCTATTGGGTATTAAAACACACACACACACACACACACACACACACACACACACACACACACACACACACACACACACACACACACACACACAGCATAAACATCCTCAGAGATATGAAAGGGAGACTGGGGTCAGAGTAATGAAGCTCATAAGAAGATGAGGGCTCTAGGCTGTGTGTGTGTGTGTATGTGTGTGTGTGTGTGTGTGTGTGTGTGTGTGTGTGTGTGTGTGTGTGTGTGTGTGTGTGTGTGTGTGTGTGTGTGTGTGTGTGTGTGTGTGTGTGCGTGTGTGTGTGCAAACAGCATGTGCAGAAAGTGCATGTTTGTGTGCACCCGTCTGAAATTGTGTGTGGCACACGGGTGGTTTTTTTTGTGTGGGTTCCTGAATGCACAGGATGGCTGGGGTTGGGGGTGGTGTGCAGGATTTTGGATAAGGTTGGAGCTCTGCCAAAGGATGGATGGAGGAATTGGTTTTTTCGGAGCATATTGTTAAAAATACCTATATTCCCCCAAGGAACCAAGTGTGCACTAGTTTTCGGTTTTTCTGTCTTCTGGAAGGAAGCAAGGAAGGGAAAAAAATGGAACGGTAGATGGGCTTGACTTCACCCTGCTGCTGTTGCTCAGCCGGGTCTGGCCAACACAGCAGCTATGATGAATGTCTCATCTCCAGGAATACATCACAAATAGCAAAACTGTACCTGCCCTGAATAGCAAAGTGTGTTCTCTTCTGCAGTGTTGCTCAAAAACAATTGTGGACAATGGGGCTCTTTTGTCGCCCATTCCCAGTTTTTCAGGGCAGCTATGGAGGCAAAACAAAGCCGTCCCTTAATCTTTTGTCAATTCATAGCCAATGTTTTCCTTTTTCAAACACATGAAAAGGTTAAATATTCTGGAGTGTGCTGCAAAAAAAGGCAAAAAAGGGTTTCTGCTTTGTAGGTTTTGGCTGAAAAGTGTTTAATTTAAATTGGAAATGATAATTAGTTATACTGGGTTTGAAAGCTGACTTTGAATGCACTGCTTTGATAGATTGTAATCTGCAGAGTGAAAAGAGGGAAATATGGTCGATGCTGGCCTCAGCTTCCAGCCTGCAAATATAACTGCATATGTGAGAGAAGAACTGTGTGGACTAGTCCTCCCCACCTGAGAAAAAACTGACTTGTAAGCTGCCCTAGTTGGCAACAATACAGACGAACAGACAGACAGACTGACTACTGTCCAAAAACACACAAACAGTCAGGTTTTTATACCACAGAAACAAGCACAAATAATGCACAAACACGCACACACACATGTCGCACACAATGACAACACAAAGGTAGAGTTCATTTTTCAATCTCATCTTTTAATGGAAAAAAAATGAGTCAAGGGAAGAGAGAAAAAACTGGGTAAATTGAGAAAGCCGAATGAATTCACAGAGAATGACTGACAGCAGTGATGACAGCAATGCGGTCACAGTCCACATTTCAAAGCATTCCCAGGTACCGGAAAGAGAAAGAGAAAGAGAGAGAGAAGGGGGGAGGAAAGGGAGAAGGAGCCGGGGGTTAAAAAATGTCCAAGAAGATTTCATCTTCCTCTCAAGGTAAAAAATACAAATTAAAAACTCATCTTTATCCAGTGTTGTTTACAACAGACAATCACGTTGAAAAAATGCAGAGATTAAAAATAAAAAGTGCACCCGCACTCACACACATACATACTTACAATTAGTTTTTTATTTTTGGGAAAGGAAAAAAAAAGTGCAAGCAAGATCACAGAACGACAATTTACAAGAGAGGCCTGGAGTGGCCCAAAGTCTCAACCCTCTGACTGGGACACCCCGACAGCCTGAAATACAGCGGGATGGGGGTGACGGCGTCAACTTGAGGCCTGGAGATTCCTGGTGGGACTTTGCGTGACCCCACACCCCCACCCTTCATCATCAGCTTCACCTTGGTTTGTCCATTTGTACAAAGGGAAAGCTCAAGTTTCAGTAAATAATCACGTGGATACCCACCCTTCCAACACCCCAACATGGCTTCCCCACCCTCCCCAGATAGTACAATCAAAATTAGTTTGACTCCACCATGCTTCTCCTACTAAGTGCCAGGAAAGCTCCCAATGTAAAGGCTTTTCAGTCACCATTGACATCATCACCATCATCATCATCATCCAAAGCACAGGCATTTCCATTAGATTCAATCTGACAATCATCCCTATTTCCATTCAAACACACTTCAAGTCAAGGTGTTAGCTCTGATTGGTTAATGGAAATAAACAATTTTTGATTGGATACTGTTGGTTTTGTTGGCAACTATACTACTAATTCAACACATCATAAGATGAAACAGCACAATCCAAGTGCCTTATGTGAAAAGTGTACACTTAAGTACACTTCTTGTTGCAGTCTGTACTCAACATTACAATCCTGTAGCAGTGCTGTGCCATGCATCTGGTTCCAATGAGAAGAAAATGTCTGCAGAGTAATAGTAATTCATTATTTTGGTTCAGTTTGCTTTTTTGCTGACCTTCCAGTAGTCATAAATGATTATACACACACACACACACACACACACACACACACACACACACACACACACACACACACACACACACACACACACACACACACACATATACAGACACACACACACATACAGACATTATCATACTTGAAGACCAAATGCAGCCACACTGTGCAAAATGTGAGGAAAAAAAACACAAATTAGAAAACCAAACAGGAATTTGAACAGAAGTTGAAGGTTTTCTCTCACCATTATTTAAAAAAGCATTACTGGCAATATCAAAATAAGAAATCAGACACGCTGGTGGTGTCATTCATGCAACGGTGGCGTTACATTAGACTGAGGGGTAGCACAGTATTTGCACCTACTGTCCCTCTGTATCAGATGGCGAACATAACTACAGTTCAGGTACATTCTCACGAGCCATCTGATCTTGCGAGTTCCCTTTCAGAGATGTGATGCAGCATTAAAATAAGATGTTCATTCAAACCAAAGCCAACTGATTCTGAGCTGTTTCATACTTTAATGTGTACACAAGAATGTAAAGTACTGTACATAACCACAATTTGTTGCCCTTGATCCATTCCCTAATTTATGGCAAGAATAGAGCCTACTCCTACCACTGCTCTACTCAGTGATTCTGAGCTCAATAACAGACTGAAGTGGAGATGTGAACAGAGCAGAAACCTTATTATGGTATATTAATTTTAAGTATATATACCTATTTGGTCATGTATTCTTGTAATATATGTGCGTTTTTGTGTTTTATGTGAATTGCTGATACAACACTGCAATTTGCGAAACCCAGTGTTCTCATATTATGAATAAAGACAGTGGTTATTATTTTTGGTTCGCCCAGTGTTCCTCCAGTTCTTATCTGCTGAGATGAGCACTGAACTTGTTTTACTCCATAGAATGTACATAAAAGATGGAGCCTCCAGGTCTTAAAAACGTAACCAACTTCAAAATGCCTTAAACCTGCATTCTTTCTAATGACTAGCAAGGGGCGATTCCACTGATCTGATTGCTTTGAGGTTTAAGAGAAAATGACCCTACTTTTAATTTGATTTGTTACCTCAGTAAACCTTTTCCTAATGAGTTTATGGTCTCAACTGGCAATTTCAATACTTTTTAAAAGCAGAATAATGGTCATGTTGGAAATTATGGTCTCATTTACAGTAAAATAGATGATAAAGCAGGTTATGCTTCAGAGTGGGGCTACCTTGTGATGGCGTCCTCAAGTTCTTAGTTGGATCCAAAACAGTAGTCCACAAACCAATGAATGACACCACGGTTGTTACAGTATATGTTCCCAGATTGAAAAAAAGGTGGTCAGTGCCTATATATAATCCAAGAGATGGCAAACCTTATATGCTATAAACCATTTACTCTCGGCCAAGTGCGACTCACATCGAGCAGCAACTCACAATGACACACTTCACCTGTCCTTCAACATGCCCATTTAAGTTGCCTGGAGAAGTCCAGTTAAACTGGTTGAGGATAAAATCATGGAACTTTGGGTTTAAAGAAACAAAGGGGGAGTTTCAGTGCAAGCTGACAAACATGCATGCTGGCTGGCATATTAACCCCATCACGACAAACTCAGCCTGAACATTTGGACTGGCCTCTATTGTGCAGAGCACACTGGCAGGTAACAACATCATCTCTTGTCAATGTCTTTAAGGAGACAGGTGGCCTCATGTTCTGCAGGACAAAATAGTGCCTTAGAAAAGCAACTGATTTAAGCCACCGCGTGACTTTGAACTGTCTTTGGGGACCTCATTAAGTTATTAAAGCTTCTGTGTTACTTAAATGTGAACATGATGGAGAATGTCAAGCAGAAGCAGTGGACTTGATTTGTACTGTATTTTGATGATACTTTGACTGTTTCTCTTGTATAAATAAAAGTGGAATAAGAGACGGGGGTGGTTTAGTGACTGTTAAAACCCATCTTTTAAGGTGTACTGTGCTGTGGCGATGTTTATCCAGGATTTGGTTTCCTACTAAATTAGAGTGTGTCAGAGAGGAAATCCTTGAACAAGAAGTATATTAGATGGCATTAATTTTGGTGACGAGTTTGTCCTTTTAGGACAAAACTCTTTCAGCTTTCAGGATTGTGAGAGTTAGATGAGAAAATTGATACCACTCTTACTGATTGATAATTATCAAGCTACAGCCATGAGAAAGTTAGCTTAGCTTAGCCTTAAGACTACAAGCTGGAGAGGCAGCTAGCCTGGCAGTGTCTTGAGTAAACACAATCTGCCTACTAGCACCTCTAAAGCTCAAGGACTATGTTATATAAAACAAAGGGTGTAACCGGCAAGTTGTGTTTCTTTTTTTTTTTTTTTTTTAATTGGGTTATGTGCCGAACTCTTTCTTTGCTGGACACAGCAACTTCCTGGAGTCACTGCCAAGAAATCGTCTGGCACATAACCTGTGAAACTATAACTTCTCATCTGTTCCTTTAACACTTGCTTGTCTCGACTTCAGCACCAAGACTTGAGAGTTCTCCCACCTCTGCCAGAACGCCTGAACAGGAAAATGCTGACTTTCCTTATATTCACATTACCACCCTGTTACTCGCATCCTCTCACAGATCCCACTGAGCACAGAGCTGGCTACACTTACTGTAGTGCTCAAATAAACTCACACAAACAGACACACAGGCACACACAGAGTTTAAAACACACCCAGTTTGGCCAAAAGAGTTCATATCACAAACACATTATTGCGAATTAAGTGTGCTTTCTTTTCAATTTCAATTAAAAGTTTTTAAAAACAATTGAAATAACAACATGCAAATGAAAAAAAAAATTGAAAAAGGAATCATAAAAAATAAGTTTTTAGGCCTCGGCGTGGGCCAGACAGAATCTGCATTGTCCACACATCAATCCTACATTCTTAACACACAGATAATACATACCAAGCACCAGGAGCGTTTCACTCTCGCATTGGCTTCACAGTCATTGTTTCATAGGAGGAAAGGGCGAATACAGGTCAGGTAAAGGATTTGTGAGAGATGCTAAGCCTAAATTGTCATTTTTAAATACACTGTTTGATCAGAGATAGCTGATTAGAGAAAAATCCTTCTCTCCTTTCATCAGAGGATCACATCCGTGCACTAAAACCTTCAGTGTCATTCTCAAAATGCATCATTAATTTGTGGAAACCCCATGCAAGGAGAGAGGACTGGGTGAGGTCAAAGATGGTCTGAGTTCCTGACCAGATGCTCCTCGTTTTCCAGTGAGGGGAGTTTTTATGAGCATGTGGATAGAGAATCAGTCAGAATTCTGTACAATGCACTCCTCGTTTGGAACTGCTCAGGGCGAGGAAGCCCTGCAGACAAATAACGGAGCAGAGTTCAGCACCTCAGCCCTGCCACACGTGGTAAAGGACAGAGGGAGAAAATGAAATTTTGGTTGGGTGTATATTTCACAGTTGGCTAACACTGAAACATACTTCTCCATGGTTATTCAGGGTCTTCAAAGCCCTGTCCTCTGCCTAACACCTATCCATCTTATTAATTCTCACTCACTACTTGACTGAGATGCAGCTGAAGATCATTAGGGCTCATCCGAGGGCCCTTATGGGGGTTCCTGTGGAGTAGTATGCCTCAGAAGTGCCCTTGGCAGGCTGGAGTGTGTGTCTTGCTAGCAAACTTATTGCCAGCTGATGAATTCCTCTGTTGAGACAGAGCAGGAATGGAGGGGAGGGGCGGTTCAGGTCAAGCACAACAGTGAATTTGAGTGACAAAAGGACAGAGGTTGGCTCGCCGCTGAGAGACGTTCAAGAATGGGTGCAGCGCTGCGGTGCTCTGCGCTCAGTCATGTCAAAGGTCACGGGGACAGATTGTGGAGAAAGTGGAGGCGAGCGGATCACAAGAGGAGGGTCGACGGAGAGGTGGTGTGGGAGAGGACGACAGGCCGAGAGGGTGAGGAGCAGCTCTGCAGATTAAGTGAGGGTGATGTAGGCTGAGGCCTTCTCCTTCAGTTGTCTCAGACACAGATGACAGCTCCAGCTCCCTGCACAACACACACACAGTACATCACGGATCGGAAGTTCAATCACCGCTATTGTAAAGCCGCGTGGATTAATCCCTCATTTCACACAGAGCATTAAGTAACACTGTAAATTAAAGCTGCATGTTGAAACACCACATGCTGCGCCTGTGGTTTGTGGATGCAGGGGATTTGACAACTAGTTTGGTTTGGATTTTGGCATGGGATTTGTGACATTAATTAAACATCAACTTAAGACAGATTTTAAATGTACCTCTCAACCTTAATACATCAAAGTGAGCGTGGATCCTGCCTGAAGGTGTTGTGTGAGCATTAAGCACAGGACAGAAGGTATAAAAATATATAAGTTTGCCATCCATGCAATGGAATCCATGTAAACCTAAAATAACTGAGTACTGTGGGATTTCAAACATGTTCCTTATAAATCAAAAGCAGTGCATGTGTGGGCAGAGCTTGACACTGTTAGTGAGTGTTGAACACAAGTGGCACTGCTACTGTATGTTCAGCCAAGTGACACTTTTGCCATGGAAACAGATTATCCTTCTACTACTCATTTCCATGACAACACCATCAAACATCCTGAGGCAGCCATCTTATGTGCCAAATGACAGTTTGATTTAAATAGATGTACCTGCCTTCATTTCTGTGAAGCACCAGGACTCTTTCTGCCTGGTGTATTCACATCAGGATGTTCCAGAAAGAGTCCTGAGGGTTACATTTCTCACTGCCTAAAAAAACAGCGCAGGCAAAATATGACTGATTTGACCGCAGGTTTCCCTCTCTAAGTGTGACTGTCTCTCCACCTACAGTACAGACAGTTACATAATTCAGTGCCAACAACAAAAATGTTCTCGGATGAGTTTCCTCACTTTGTGCAGTCTGACCAAATGCAGGTCTTAACACATGGGGGATCTGTAGATTATAATGCTTGTATTGTAATGCATACCCTCTGGTGGTTCAGACATGGGAGGGCTCAGACAGTACATGTGGTAGCCTCTGTCACAATCATCACAGAACAGCAGCTGGTCCTGCAACAGAAGACAATAACAGATGTTATGATGTGGCGACAGATTTGATATCAAAGCTGAGGACACGGCAGCAATAGATGATCTGTATAGTGCTTTAAATAGTAATTATATACATTTAAATCAAGATGTTGGGTTGTGATATTCATGCCCCTTGATTAGTGAATCCAGTTGACTATATAAAACACTGTTAAACTCGTGGACTTTTATTTTGGTGGAGAGTAAAAGTTAAGAATTCAAAGTGCAAAAATGAAGGACATTCAATCAGTTTAACTGGGCAACAGCAGTGGGTTAACATCATCCTTCAGCCCTATAATCTTCATGCAGTCAAGCGTAAACCTGCAGCTCCTGGATCACTGTTTGAAAAGGTTAAATATCACCCAAACCCTCTCTAAACTTCGGTTCATTTCTTTATTTTACTTTATTGTAATGTAATGTATCAGTGTGTCGTAGCAGCTAATTTGATGTTCTTGATGTCCCTGGGAAGGAACACAAAATACAACCACAGAACAATAAGTACACTACATAAAACAGCACAAAACCAGAAAGTCCATCAGTGTGAGATCAGAAATATAATCAATTAACACAGTAAATTAAAGTCAATCTTTGGTGGCAACAATTTTGTGCTGATTTCAAACATTAATTGCAGGTTTGTCCAATATTATGTGCTGTAGTATGTATGTACAATGTGTGTGTGTGTGTGTGTTTGTGTGTGTGCAGCCACATGTGTTTAGATAACATGTAACATGAGGTGAGATCCTACGTCGTTCTCAGAGGTGCCACACAGGCTGCACGACTTGCACTCGATGCACTGCCAACGATAAGTCCTCACCGCAGCCGTCATGTTCACTGTGAACTGCAGACAGGACGGGTGGCCTGGGTGCACACACACATGCACACACACACACACACGCACACACACACACACACACACACACACACACACACACACGCACGCACACACACACATGCACGCACGCACGCACAGACACACAAACACATGGCCACACGTTTTTCACTATCGCTGTCTGAACTTTGAGGAAAGTCATCCATCTTCCACCTGCTTTATCTATCCATCAATTCCTTTGCTTTGTATGGGGTGATATGTTTGAAGGGGAATCCAGCACTGGCAGATATCTGTAATGAATTGTTATGCAGCTTTTTAAAAATGTCTTTACAGTAAGAATGCAGAATTTGAGGGAAAATTATAATAACAGCAAAATAGCCTTCACAGGAACCACAAGGTTGCTTTTGAGTTGGTCTTGGAAACCATTAAAAACTATTTAAGTAAATGTTATAACATTTTCTAACATCAATTTTGCCACAATAAGAGGAAAATAGATTGTTCTTTTTCCACAGCAGTCCACTTCTCTGCCATTTAAAAATAACCTCTCTCCTCTTCCCCAGTTATTTTAGCTTTGCCTGGTACTTGCTGTTACATGATCATGACAATAGAAATATTATGTCATCCTCACTTCCTGACCTTGTGTTTGTCTTCTTTGTGAGTGGTTATAAAGAAAAGGACCATACCAATGTTTTGCATGCATTAGCCCATTCACTACAAATCACGTCAATCTTTTTCGTTCTCTTTTCTTTTTTATTTTTCAGATGAAAAAGAACATGAGGGGAAATATATAAATGCATATACAGTACATGCAATCAAATAGTAAGCACACAAATTCTGCACCATGTACACTGCAATCTCTGCATTGATACATATAACCACAATGTACAAACACATCCCAAACCAAAACAAAGTGAAACCTATGATGGGAAACAAAATAATACAACCTTATTTAAAGAAATATTTCAATTCCACTCCAATGAAATAAATACTGTTTTCCATTCACAACCGAGATACATGCTAAGTGGAGATCATCCTCTCACAAACTCATGTAAGGTCCTTGTAACAATGTGAAACCCTCTCAAAAGAAGAAATGAACAAGTTTTATCATCACAATAGGCTCATGTACAAGCAGCCAGGATTGAAATGCGTGCAGCAGACAAGATTGAAAACAAGTCTTTGTTTTTGCCAGACAAAAAGGTCACATCAAGATGACATTTTATTAGAACCATTCATATTTCGGTGCCAGTAAAAACATCTGTATGAACTGCAGAGCAGAACATTGTGATCAGTGGAAATGATCACATTAAATGATGTTTGAATGATGAATGATGTGTGAATGATGAATGAAGTTCTGTATATGTTTATTATTCGTTATTTATATCATTTTGTGATATTCTTGGCAAAAGCTTCATCCAATTCTGGTCATCTAAGTGAACAAAATCCTTTCACCAGCGACATTCACCGTTCATTACATCATAAACAATCGATTCTCTATAAAGCCTGCGGTTATTAAGTGTTGATGCTTCAATGAGTAAATTCAAATTGCATGAGTGCAAATAGCCCCTGATTCGTAAGAACATATAAATGTGTGATTATGAAAAAAAACAAACTATTTTAGAACAATTTACATTACAAATTTTCCCAAAGCATACTGTTTTAGCTCTTTTAATGTGTTGTCTGGTTTCCAGGCAACCGTTCTTTTCCATTAATTTCCATACAACAATAAATTTGCAGAGACTTGATACTGAATCATGAGATAAGACATCCCAGTGAATATCACTTTTATTTTATTTTAGAGTTGTGTTACAGTTGTGTGGTGATGTAGTGCAGACAGCTAGAGCGCAACTCTGACAATAAAAATCAGACATGATGTTCCTTTTTTACAACCATCTCATTTGAGATACCAAGTGAGCTACTAGCTACTTGCTGACTGTGATTTAGTATTCCTAATAATTTATGTGATTTGGTGTTTTCAGTGTTGTCTCTGGGGAATATTTCCTTTATGTTTTCAGTGAGGTTCATTAATAATCTCAAGTCAAGTTCAAGTCTCTACAAGTGGATTTTCACACTGTAGTGGAATCAAAGATAACCAATGGCTGCCTAGGAGGCGAGAAACATACCTCAAAATGAAACATTACATCAAATGGCTATTAGTGAGGCTAGATATACTGTACATGATTTGTAAAGCCCTGCCTCCGAAACATTACAATCCTTAACAACTAAACTGCATTCTCAATCGCTTGTTGAAGGCAACATATTTTGCATCAGGTTACGATTTTTTTGTGAGGTATCACAAATATGTTTCTAATCAACCAATTATATATTAGATTAGCTGGGATTGGTTGCCTTGGTAACCCAGAAAATGGAGGGAAACTTGTGGTTACTGTTGTGAAATGGTGTGTTTTAATAAGGCATGCATGAGGATATCTGCATCATCATTAGTATCAGCCAAAAAAAGTTTGAAAATGAAGCATCACATCAGCCCAAAATGAACTTTGACAGGTAGGGAACACCGGTTGGGTTAAAGGTTTTGCTTGAAAATGCTCCATAAAAATAAATATGGCACGTTTTACTCGTACTTTGAAGTATTTGCCGACCGACTGTGTAAATGAGGGTTAGCGTTGAAATATTGTATTTTGCATTTGCACTTGGCAGTGGGTCACCATGACAGGGTAATCATACAATGCATTATTTCTTTTTCTAAATTAATCTCATTTATCTTTCTGCTTTGGTGATGGCTGTTTACTTTTGTGGATTTCATCAACTTAAAATGACACTTTGTTCCTTTAAATCATTTGCTGCAACCCAACTGTCATTTTATTCAAATAGGATTAGAGTAAAGAAAAGCACAGAATGGTAAAAGTATAATGACAAAATGGAAGGTTTGGAAGCAGAGTGGTCTAACCCACTGGGGGGGTTGAAAGTTTTGTGTTTTCAAGAATGGTCTAATATTTGAAGCGCCACTGTAATGCTATATTTGGGTTGTGGGTTAGACCACTCCACCACTAAAATCTAAACCATAAAATATTACAGAAATTATATAAATCTCAGTATGGATTTTTGTGGGTTAGACCACTCTGCTTCTAAGCCCCTCAATTCAAAGCCAGTGCTTTAGTTGGAAAAATGTGGAACTTCAAGCTGATTTTCCAGACTGTTTATCTGAGAGAAAAGAAATGAGTTGGGTACATCTAACTCAAACCAGTGGCATTAATATTATTTGTTAACTGGTGCATTTGGAAGAAATTCATGTAAGCTGATCAAAAAATTCTCTTTTTTGAGTGCCATAATAATACTAATAATACAGAAGAGAGTTGATGTTCTCTCCAATTAGGTGGGAAGAAAATTGTGCATGTATCGGTATCAGCAATTGGCTAAAATGAATTATCGGATGTCGGCAAAAATGTCACACAACTCTAATTTTGACCTAAAGCATGATATTTTACTAAAACTGTAGTTTAGATGCCTGAACCAACCACACAGTAAGTGAAAATGAAAGTCTAAAAATAACAGCCCCACATGGGACACGAACCCCATTCTCCTCCACCACCAGGCCTTCCTCCAAGCTCCTAATGAGGGCTTGTGGCTCTTTGAAAGTAAAGACGTTTCCGACTACCGTTTCTTTACAGGGAGGAAATATGTTTCTTTTAAAATGTACAGTAATTGAGAATGCAGTTTAGTTGTACAGGGATGTAATTTTTGGGAGAAGGGGTTGAATTTGTAGTAGACGGGCTAAAACAAAAAACACTGGTATGGTCCATCCATTTAAAGCTTCATCGAAAGGAATCAAAGCTTGCAATTACTCATATAGTGAATAAGAAATCTATACTCAGCGGCTGAAACATTTCAAAAATGTGCATCAGCAGAGGACCGCCTTCCTCCTGCCAATCATCCCCTTCAGCGGTGCCCTACCTGAGCGTCCACAGTCCGCACAGGAGATTAGGTCTTCAGGACAGCCGGTCTTCTTTGAGCCTCCGAGGCAGAAGTCGCAGTAGCCGTTGGCGATGACTGAGCCGTCCGGTGCTTTCTTGGCTGAGAGAAGACAAAGAAAAGAGAAGGGCGTAAGGAAAACTGGGACTTCATCTTTCTGCCAACTTGCTAAGAGGGGATGGAGAGCAGAGTGTAAACTCATAAGTCAGTCTCATGTAATGTTGCCCTGGAGTGAAGAGTTCGTATCAGTGTCTCAGCAGTACAGACAGAGCGAGGAGGGAAGAACCATAAAAGTCCTAACAGATCAACAAAGCAGCCATCAGCGAGGTGTGCTGAGGAGCATCAATGACAGACTATTACTGAAAGACAGTGATTAGAGGTAAAATGTTGAGATGTAAAACAAAGAAGAAGAAAGAAGACGTGTAACTTAGTCCCCGTTGTCCCTCTTTATCTGCTCGCTTTGGTAGGAAACATGCACCGGTGGAGGCCTACGAGGAGCCTGGGACTCTCCAAACACCAGCTCACCCAGGAAGCGAGATAGGTGGAGAGACGGGGAGCGGGGCGTCCGCTGGGAGCCCCTGGGGTCTGGTAAATATTGTCTGGAGTGGCAGAGGAGGAGGAAGAAGGAGGGTGGAACTGAAGAAAGAATAGAAAGTGTGTGTGTGTGTGTGTGTGTGTGTGTATGTGTGTGTGTGCATGTGTGTGTGGCGAGAGGTTGCTGGGACAGACCTGCCGTCATGCTGAGCACGAAGAGGCAAGTGCTCCATGTGAAGCCGTTTCATAATAATTATTAACAAGAGAGAAATTCCCCCTGCCTGCCTGAGTGCTGTGTATATATGTGTGTGCATATTGTGTGTGTGTGTGTTTGTGTGTGTGTGTGTGTGTGTGTGTGTGTGTGTGTTCCACATCTACCCCCCTCGTCTCTCTGTCTGTCTCTCTGTTGGACTGCCTGCCTGTCTGCCTCCTGTCTGTCTTGCTGCCGTTGATTGCATAATCACTTTAATGGAAGCAATCACATAACCACTGCAGACTATTTTGTATGTGCGCTTTCTTCTCGAAGATGTAATGCGGTGCACGGGTCCTTCACAATGAGTCACCAGGCAGGACGGAGCAAGAGTGAATACAATGGAGCGGATTACACAGGTACACACTTAGAAAACCATTCATCCTGCGGAAAGAGAAACTGAAGATAAGCAGACAGACAGCGCTGTAGGTGTATGCTCACATGAGAGACAGATAGATCATTAATCCATCCACTTCAGGGTGGGGTCTCGCTTGGCCCGGAAGGGGAGGAGAAGCTGAATTTGATGGAATTTGACGGTGAGAAGGGGAAAGGAGGAGCAAGAGGGGGAGATTGGGTTTCTACTCAACAGGGTCCGGCTTTAATCCTCTGAGAAATAAAATAATAATAACAATAAAAATTCTCTACTGATCAGGATGAGAGACTGGCAAACAGACAGACAGACAGACAGACATGGAAGAGGGGAGGGGAGGGAGATGATAAGCTGTACCTGCTGCTGCAGAATTCAACAGGGTTACACTGAGCAAAAATCAAGCAAAAGGCTGTCATCTGTATTGTGAAAATGTAACAGCAAAGGACTTTAATGCTTTAGGGCTCTTTGTATGTGGTGTAATGATGAATGTAAAGGTGATTATCATCTCTGTGAATAAGTAATCAAATAAACTAGCAGTCTACCTATTAGAAGGATATAAATGATGATATTTCAGTGTTATACATTAACTGTAGTTACAATAAAACAGTGACAATCCACTGTGCGCCATTCACGAGTTAGTCTTTCAACATTAATAGCTCAATTCTCAATAATCTCTTTTGTCAGTGATGATATTATGAGATCTCGCTGGTGTCAGCTTTTACTGGTGATGAGAGTTTAATTGCAGTAGTTTTTAAAAAATTTTTTTTTTACCTGCACATCATCGGGCCAATGTGCTGGCAAGGGTTAGACAGACATGTCCCGGCCTATTTTTGGACCTTAATTAAAACCATCAGCCAGTCGGTGTGGTCTTTTGTGGACCATACTGCTGAAATGATACAGTCATAATGAATTCTGCATAAGTGCAGAGGAAGAGGGAGATTAACAGAATACATCTATATTACCAGTTTAGTCTTCTCCTATTCTTACAGTATTGATCAACAGTGCTACATTTTAATGTTGTGAAAAATATCTAACATATATTCCTGTAGATCCAACACATTATGTAATGTAGGCCCTAATATTTGAAATATGCTGCAGTGATTCTAGCAGTATGGGAGGCTGCACATAGACGCAGCAATGCTTTCAGCTGGATGATAAGGTCAGCATCATAATATGCTCACGCTGACATGTGGATGTTGATGCTTAGCACGTATAATGTTTATTTCAACCATCGTAGCTTAGCATGTTCATGATTGTGTCATCGTGTATATACCGTATGGAGCATTATGTGTATTCACTGTCCACTACATTATTGAAGTGCCCTTATTCTTATGGTGGTGTTCACAGTCTCCATGTAAAATAGTGGCATGACTGGATAACTACTGACAACAGTGTACTGATGAAATGGGCGTAATGTTGAGCCCAGTCCAGGTATGATGTTTACCATTTCCAGTCTCTTTTGTTTAACATGTTTCAGCTAATTTGCCAATTAGCACTAAACAAAGCAGAGCTGAGGCCTCTGGTGATGCTGTAAACAAAGGTAAAGTACAAATAGAAATGTTGACTGGATGATGGTGCTAAAGGAAGTGTTAACTGATCACCAAACTTGTCATTGCAGTTCATCCTAAGGGGAACGCGAATGTGTCGACCAAAGTTGGCATGTCATAGTGTCAGCCAGGAAGACAGGAACTCTTCGCACATGTATTTCAGGACACACGTGTGTAGGAGAGGTAGAAGCATTTCCAAAAGTGTTTAAAAAAGACCCCCAAACTTGCTAAAAATAAATCTATTAGCAACATTTTGGTGTAATACCTTCATCAGACAAATGGCTTGGTACAAAGACAAGAAACCTTAAATAAGTAGGGGCTGTAACTCCGCAACTAATCAACATGATTATCATAGTATTGGAGAGCAGGAACACCCAGAAACTAAAAATAAATATATCCCACAACTTATTGGAAATAGAATGTGTACAATCCTATGTTATGGTTGATTAAACTACCAAAAGTCAAAACTGCATTAAAGAAACCTTAGATTTACAGGTTGCATATGTAGAAGAACCTGAAGTTTTTGCAAGTTAACAGAGTTCTGGAGTCTTTTCAAACTGCTTCACTCTAAAGGAAGAGTCAGAAGCTTTCTAAAGTCATAAATAATCCATTTCGGGGGACCATGAACTTCTGTGCAAAATTTCATAGAAATCTACACAGCAGTTATTGAGATATTTCAGTCTGAACCAAAATGGAAGACGAATCAACCAATACCAAAGTCAATATAGGTAAGTCTTGCCAGTCGGCAGTCATCTTAGTAATGTCCCGAGGCTTTATTTTGGGCTAACAAGATCAAACCCGAATCCAAATGAATGGGGAAGGGAATCATAACTGCAATTTCAATGGTCTCTAGGACATATAAACTGAATTTAAAGTAGCTCCAGTCCAATCCAAAGCCAAAAAACACTTTTTGATTTTTGCCTTAAATAAGCTTTAAAAGGTGTTTTCCACACAAGTTCTACTTCTATGAATCCACATTTAAGTTAGTGCATCAACTTCATTGACTGGATTCTTTCTAGATTGGCTTTTACTAAGTAGACCATTGGCTTTTTGGGTGGAATGAAGGGGCATCCAAGCACCATCTTTGGAAAAATAAAATTCTCAAACAGTTTTGTATTCAGGATTCTTTATGTGCAACGTCTCTGCCGATTCTGCCACATCGCTAACGTTGCTCCAGAGCAGCATATTGGAACATATGTGTAAACTGTGTGAAGACAGAATGATAGAGGGTGAGGATACAGTATATGAGCGTATTTACTTTTTAAGAAACCGACACAGCCAGATGTTTACTGAGTGTAGCAGGAGGATGTATAAAGCTGAAGAGACATATGTGGCAAGCAGGCCCGGAGCCAATGCAAACACGTTTTTTGTCTTCTTGTTCTGGTCAAATAAATTGCTTTTATCTTGGCTGCTTTTATTTGGGCTCACCGCTGCTGATTGGGCCTCACAGTCCCTGGTGGAATAAGCTAGACAGACACATGTGGGCAGCCTCACACACACATGAAACACATTCAGGCGGCATTTTATCTGTGTTTGTGTGCTGGAGTTACGTGTGCACGTGCATATCTACGTTTGCCTTTGTATTTCTGCTTGTGCATGTGTGTTTG
The DNA here is from genome assembly GCF_022539595.1 of Amphiprion ocellaris. NCBI lineage: Eukaryota > Metazoa > Chordata > Actinopteri > Pomacentridae > Amphiprion > Amphiprion ocellaris. The sequence goes on from NC_072772.1 coordinate 17,969,060, forward strand.
TGTGTGTGTTTGTGTGTGTGTTTGAAGACCCCAGAGAGTGAATCAGCAGGTCCTGATGCATGTGAGCGAGTCGGGGCTGCCCGCTGGCCTGCCTGCGTTGAGGAAAAAACTCCATCAATGATTAAACGCCTGTGGCCATGTTTCAGAAGCTGCCTGCAACCATAGACACGCCATTGCCGGCAAAGGGAGGGAAGGAAGGCGAGAGGAGAACAGTGATACAGAGGGAGAATAAAGAGGAGCAAGCTAATGAGCAAAAAATAAAAGCGATATGCCGCGAAGAAGAAAGACAAATTGAAGCAAAGAAAGAAAGCGTGCCAATCGTCAGGTACCTTTTTATTTCCTCTTCAGTGTCTTTACCTGTCCTCCTGGTCTTCTTCCTCTCCATCTCCAATTTTTTTTACCTTCTTCAGCCACCCTCTCCTCTTCTTTTTAATTTTTTTTGTACCTCCGTCTCTCCCTCCTTTACCTGATCCTCCTCTCTTCTCCCTCCCTCCCCCCTCCCCTCCCCTCCCCTCCTCTCCTCTCCTCTCCTCTTCCAATTACCAGGAGGAGTATGAGCAGAACCGCACACTTCACAGCTTTCAAGTGTTGGAGAGAGATCCTCCTGGGAATTATCCAGCAAGAGATGAATCCTCAAATGCTCCTCACCCCACCTCCTCTCCCCCCACAACACCTCCCTTTCCCCGTCCTTCCTCCCTCTGCTTATAATTTCTTGCTCTCCCCCCCTTTCTGTCTCATTTTCCCTCTTTTCCTCCTCCATGCTGCTCCTTCGGTACCTTGTGGTGTTATTTCACCCTCTGAGCTGTCTCACGTACTGTTCAAGTGTCTCGTGTCACTTTTAACAAAATAACTGTACTCTATTCTATTTCTTCTTTTAGTTTTTTAAATCGTGTTATTATCGCTTTCGGGATTTGGGTGTGGAAATTCTTTAAAAGAGCGACGCCGGGGAGAAGTTTTTCTAATCAAGCTGGAGACACTGATTAATTGTGAGCAAAGAAAAACAACCCAGTTGTCAATTTTGTGGCAACAGATTTGACAGATAGTTTAACTCATCTTTGGTTTTGTCTGGAAAAACAGGATACACAGTGAAAAATGTTTGCACCTAAATGACCTGAAAGATTTTGTGTTTCTATACTTGTTCTGACAAAAATTTTGGCATCTCAGATTAACCCTCAATTTCCTCCTACATTTTGCTTTCCTTCATCCACAGCTCCAGTCTCTCATCCTCCGACTCTGACATGGAACTAAAACCACAGCAGATCTCTGACTAGCTGAGAATCCTTCTGTCCGACCACAACAAAAGCCTCATCAGCTTTACGCTTCCATCTGAAAAGGAATTAAAAGTGCTTCCTCTTGCACAGAAACATACTGGCCTACCTGTTGACTTTTCTCACTTTCTCTTCCACCTCACTTTTTTGGTTAGTTTTCTCATATTTTCTCTCTTTCCCCCCCGGTCTCTCTGCCTGCTTCTCGGTTTAGCATATTAAAGCATAACATTTGCATGACATTTGCCAGAACTGATTGAAGTGATTTAATATGCTTCTTTAAACTTTTCTCCTATCCGGTTGTGTAGATATGCAGACAGGTAAGCTCAGCCGCTAACAAAGAAATGCACGTTTCCATGGACACCATTGTTAAAAAAAACCAAAAACTTTGTTAATCAAGGTTGAGGTTTAGATGAGAATTGACAAGTGATGTGCGAACGTTTTCATTTCGCAGCGAACCTGTTCTTCACAAGGCGACAATCACTCCAGGTGTGTACAGGAAGGAGTGATGATGATGAGGAGGAGGAGGTAGAAAGGTGGAGAAGAGGAAGCGGGGAAGGGTTTCAAAAACACATGAGGGGAAGAGGGTGAAACAGAAAGAGAGAAGAAGATGAGGAAGATGATGAAGCACAAAGGGGAGAGAAGGGAAGATGGCATAAAAAAAAAAAAAAGGTGGCTCCTGTTGTATCGGAGCAGCGGTGTGTGAAAACACACACTCTGCACTCCTGTCGCCTCGCTGCTTAATGAGGAGAGCCTCTCAGGAGCTGCGCACGCACACGCAAACACAATGAGAGCACATACGCACAGATGAAAACACCCACAACCACACACATACAGTAGAGGCTGCACACAAAGATTTACAACCGAGCCTTTGCATAATAACTTTTGCCGTCCAGTTTCAGTCCCTTCCCCCACTTGTTCTCTTTAATGTGATGAATGAGAGTCCCTGTAACCCCCAATACAGCCACACACACATACGCACAATTACAGTCGCAAACGTTGCACATATTTTTACATGGAACAAAGAGAAAAGGAAATAGACAAGGCAGAAATCAAGAGCACATACATTCACACAGACACAAAATCCCAAATGCTCAAGGAGACATTTTCAGGGTTTTTTTTTTTTTTTTTTTTTATGCAGACAAGGAGGCAGAGATGCAGTCAGATGGAAACCGTCAGTCACAGATGAAAAGTCACTGGCTTCCTTCCTCTCTCACTCTCTCTCTCTCTCTCCATCTTCCTCCTCTCACTCTTTCTCCCATCCTCTTCCTCTCTCTTTCTCTTTGCACTTTCATGCGTTCTCATTATTGCTGCTGCTCTCTGCCTCTGATTCGATCTCTTCTCTGCGCTTCATTGTGCTTTTTTTTTGCTTCCCTTTCCTTATTTGGTCTCTCTTTTTCTCTCTCTTCCCTCTGCTTTACTCTCAAAGAGGAAATTGGAACTCTTTCCTGCAATCCATCTGTTGTCACACTAATGCCTGCACCAGTGCCATGCTCTGTTCCTCCTCTGTTTTTCCCCCATTTCTGCTCCTCTTCCATCTCTGCACCCACCGAACCTACCCCACCCTTCACCCTCATGCACACACTCGCACAGCCACACGTGCACAAGTACTACTTTCACTCGCGTCCAGTCAGCAGGTTGCGTAACTCCCAGTGCATTGTGGGGCTGGATGCATGTATTTGTGTGTATGAGAGTGTGCAATGTGAGCTTGTGTGCGGAGATGACATTGCAAAGTAAAGAGGACAGAGGCAGTTTTGGTGCATAATAAAACTTGATCTATGGCTGCTTTGTAATCACACTGACCCGTGGAAACAAAGACACACACGCACACACACACACACACACACACACACACACACACACACACACACACACACACACACACACACACACACACACACGCACACACACAAAGGACCCGTCAGGCTCTGCAGTCTGCCAATATGTGCACATTTAGCAATCAGACACACATGCAAATAAATCACGCGCACAGACACACAACTTCCCCCATAAATCATGCATGTAAAGAAATCACACACAGACACAAGCAGCTTTTGCCCACGTGTGCAATACTTGATGCACATTTGCTCACATTTGCACACTCTTAAAAACAGCCACTTAGCCAGAACAGGCTCGTGTCCCTGTCGATGAAGAGTTAAAATGCAAATTATTAATCCTATTTTGTTCCAGGGAGACAGCCGGCTGGGAATGTGGCTGTGAAATCCTGTTTGAATTGCGCCCAACCTCACATGGTCCACTATGTTGTGTGTCGGCCCTGCACTGTCATGGTGAAATGTCAAGAATGACCAGTTGGGATAAAATACACATAAAAGGGAGAGTTTCACAAGAAAAAAGTGGAAACTTGCCTTCCATTTTGGTGGCATTTGTTGCTCTGAAATAAGGAGTTTTAGTTTCTGTAGGTGGTGCCCCTTTCTTTGTGTGTTCAACCATGGTGGCTGTTACAGCTTGTGCTAACTACCAATTAAAATTTGATTCCAAACAAGCCAGAAGTGCAAGTGGCATCACTTTTTGTGCAGCAGGTTTGGAGGTTTCCATCGGAATACCACAATGATTTGACAGCGTAGAGCGAAGTGTGGAAAAGTTTTCATGAATCGATCTCTATTGTATTATGTTAGTGATATTTAGACTTATTTAATTTATGAATATGGCGTGTAACTGTTGTGTTGTTGATTCGTATTTCCTCCTCTCCTTGGCTGAGGTTTGCAGCTACTGTTATATTCAATCCCAGGCAGAAAAACAGACAACAGGAGATGGATAGAGGGGTGAGGATGGATTTTGGGTGGTGGGTGGTGGGTGGTATCGGTGGTTGGGAGGGTTGTGGTAGTGTGGGGGGCTTATCCAAACATGGCCAAGACAACTGAGGGACCACAGAACAAGCAGCCGGCAAGCCACAGCACCACATCTTAAGACAGAATAGCAAATGAAGCAGACTCCAATATTACCCTGCCTTCACCACTCCAACTGTCTGGGGGAATCTATATGATGAATCATGAAGAGATTTTTTTTCTTTTTTCTCAGTCTGTAGAACTCTCTGCTTCTTGCTCTGCTTCTCTCTTTGTCTGTTTTCTCTCTCCTCCCATTCTTTATGTTATTTTTAATGAACTCCTCTGTGCCCCCTCCGCTCCCTCTCTCCACTTCAACTTCTTCCATTCTGCTTTCCTCCCCCCCAACTCCCTCCTTCCATCCCTTCCTTTTCTGTTCTCTCCATAACTCTCCTCCTTTCCTCCTCTACCATCTCTCTCTCTCTCTCTTTTCAATGTACATAACAGTGTACTCTTTAGGAGGGAGCCCTGGCAGTATCTATGGCAACCAGATTGCTAGGCAACAGCCATTTCTCCCTTCCTTTTCCTGCGCCGTGTAGCAGCGGCAACAATCAACCAATCAAAAGCTGAAAAAGAATGTTGGAGTACGTGGAAAAGTTCAGAACACATTCAGAAGCCACTGAATGCTGTCAAGTTCTACATGTACTGTATTAACATGGACAAATATTAGCTGAATGCACATCAAATCAATCAGTCTTTGCACTGGAAATTGCATTTAACAATGTGCTATTAAGCAGAGTGGATCTGGAAATTACAATTCAGTTAAAAGAAACACAACATGAACATGAAAAACAAAACGACAGACACAAAGACATGTTTTTTTAGTGTACAATTGAACCTGTGTGTGCACACCACTGAAACCTTTACAAAGATGTTCAACACTAGAACCAGTTCTAATGGTAAAAATGTTGCATTAAAGCTAGTGTAGGCAAATTCCCCCTTTTCTTCTTTTTTGCTGTTTTTTGTGTTGTTGGTTTTTTTGCATCATTCGGCAAAAATTCCATTCAAACCTTATAACATATTGGAATCAGAGTGGTCTGAGAAAAAACTACATTTCCTCACCTTTTCCTGACTTTGTTTTCAGGCTTCAGAAAGTGACAGAATAGGAGATTTCATTCAATCACACAGCTTTTTACCCAGAGCAGGTTAGACATACGAGCAACAAAGTCCACGCTGATCTCAGGACTTGACTTCTACTGTAACTACGGTTATGGGGCCAGTAAAAATGAAGTTAAAGTTTCATGACATCCTGTTCATGAGTGACATGAAAATGGAATGTGACAGGGACAGACAGACAGACTGGTGCTAAACCAGCAATATGCAGGCGCTTTGGTGGACTGTCGTGGTTAAGCGAGAGGTAAGCTGGAAGGCAGAAGTCTTTATTTGCTAATCAATGTGTGTTCCATCCCTCATCCATGGTCACCTACAGTCATGTAAGCAGCCAAAATGGCTGTCCTCTGTAGGTTGACTGGGCTCAGCCTTAGATAAGGTGAGTAGCTTTGACATCCAGACAGAGCTCAGAGTAAAGAGGCTGCTCTTACGCATTGAAAGGAGTCAGCTGAGGTGGTTCTGGCATCTGATTAGGATGCTTCCTGGGCCTGTCTGGGCATGTCAGACTGAGAGGAAACCCTGGAATAGACCCAGAACTCGCTAGGGGGGCTACATACCTCATCTGGCCTGGGAACACCTAAGGATCCCCCAGGAGGAGCTGGAAAGTGTTGCTGGAAAGAGCGATTTCTGGAATGTCCTGCTTTTCCTGCTGCCAGATTAGTGGAAGAAAATGAGTGGACAGACGTTTTAAACAAGTGCTCATCTGGTGGGAGGACCTTCGATCGCAGTTAGAAGAAGACTGTATGTTTTAAAATTGTACCATTGTTTTTTTCTGTTTCTATCTTGCCTACTGCAGCTTTAAACACAAGCATTTTGGGTAAATTGGAAAACCTAATAGTACTCCACATTCTTCAAATTTATAAGCAGAAGCAAAAACTCTTGAAAAATCTATTCACCTTTCAAGGCTTTTTTAATGTAACCTGAAGACCAAATTGACAGCACATTAAACAATAGGTGACTATTCACTAATCCACTTG